>NC_056617.1:19937318-20212318 GCF_018340385.1 Cyprinus carpio | reverse complement strand
CGCCGGTGTGTGGCAGAATCTGAAGCGCGTGGCCGAGGTGTGGATGGACGAGTATGCAGAGTTTATCTACCAGCGGCGGCCGGAGTACCGGCACCTGTCCGCCGGAGACGTGTCTGCGCAGAAGGAGCTGAGGAGCCGGCTGAACTGCAGGAGCTTCAAGTGGTTCATGACGGAGGTGGCCTGGGATCTGCCCAAACACTATCCTCCGGTGGAGCCTCCGGCCGCCGCGTGGGGAGAGGTGAGGAGCTTCACTAGTCTACAGTTACAGCTCGGACACTACAGAGTGCTCTGAACATCCTAAGCTCGGGACACAGCATACAGTCAGTGCAGGAGAATTCAAGTGAAAGTGATGTAAACTAGTAACTAAATGTGTGTGTTTCAGCTGCGTAACATCGGCTCCGGTCTCTGCATGGAGAGCAAACACTTCTCCTCGGGCTCCCCGATCCGTCTGGAGAAGTGTCTGAAGGGACGTGGCGAGCCGACCTGGAGTCACGGTCAGGTGAGAGACTCAGAGAAGGGTTTCTCAGTGCATTATCTGGATGATGTCTGACAGCGTAACGAAGGCACAGAGGATGCAGTGTGTTGAATGCTGTAATGATAGAGTCTGTGTGGGTGTTGTGCAGGTCTTTACGTTCGGTTGGAGAGAAGACATACGGGTGGGAGACCCGCTGCACACTAAGAAGGTCTGCTTCGACGCCGTGTCTCACAACAGCCCTGTGACTCTCTACGACTGCCACGGGATGAAGGGCAACCAGCTGTGGGCCTACAGGAAGGTACTGAGCTCATCTGCCCAGAGATCAAACATTACAAACATTAGTCACCTTCTCTACTGTCAGCTGAGTTTATTATTCCAAGTTTATTTGGAACTTCCTGCCTGCTTCCCCTCCAGCCACGCCCACATCACAACATCCAATCAACAACCGATGCTCTGAATCAAGTCCCGCCCTAAAATACAGATGTTTTAATAAATAGGATGACCATACGGGACGCACCTTTGCCAGGATTCCTGTATCACCTAAAATATCCAGGTTTTGGCTGTTAGCGCTGTGCAGGTTGATCATTGAATGATATTAATTCACGAGAGCTATAGAGAGCAGAGCAGACGCTCCTGGTGTCATTCTCTTTGATCGTTCTCACTTTCTCACACACCATGATTGGTGGATTATGTACAGTACCTGCATGTTATTGGTCAAACTACTAGGCAATATAAAAATCCTGGCTGGGACGTGTCCCGTATAAATGGCACACATGACCACCCTGTTAATACAGTCTATATATACCCTAAAAAAGACAGTCAGAAGAGAACACCAGGTCAGATTTACTTTACTATACAGCCTCACCCACATCAGCAAACAAAACTGTGCCTGACTGCTGTCATGTGTGTGTATAAACTGTGGAATACTAATGTGTGTGTGTGTGTGCGTGTGTGTGTCTGTGTGTGTGTGTGTGTGTGTGTGTGTGTCTCTGTATATATGTGTGTGTGTGTGTGTCTGTGTGTGTGTGTGTCTCTCTCTCTGTGTGTGTGTGTGTGTGTGTGTGTGTGTGTGTGTGTGTGTGTGTGTCTCTGTGTGTGTGTGTGTGCGTGGTTTCGTGTCTCTGTGTGCGTGTGTGCGTGTCTCTCTCTCTGTGTGTGTGTGTGTGTGTGTGTGTGAGTCTGTCTCTGTGTGTGTGTGTGTGTGTGTGCGTGTGCGTGTCTGTCTCTCTGTGTGTGTGCGTGTGTGCGTGTCTCTCTCTCTGTGTGTGTGTGTGTGTGTGTGTGTGTGTGTCTCTCTGTGTGTGTGTGTGTGTGTGTGTGCGTGTGTGTGTGTGTCTCTGTGTGTGTCTCTGCGTGTGTGTGTGTGTGTGTGTGTGTGTCTCTCTGTGTGTGTGTGTGTGTGTGTGTGTCTCTCTGTCTGTGTGTGTGTGCGTGTGTGTGTGTGTGTCTGTCTGTGTGTCTGTGTGTGTGTGTGTGTGTCTCTCTCTCTCTCTGTGTGTGTGTGTGCGTGTGTGTGTGTCTCTCTCTCTGTGTGTGTGTGTGTGTGTGTGTGTGTGTGTGTGTGTGTGTGTGTGTGTGTGTGTGTGTGTGTGTGTCTCTGTGTGTGTGTGTGTGTGTGTGTGTGTGTGTGTGTGTCTCTGTGTGTGTGTGTTTGTGTCTCTGCGTGTGTGTGTGTGTGTGTGTTTTTCTCTCTCTCTCTCTCTGTGTCTGTGTGTGTCTCTCTCTGTGTGTGTGTCTCTGTGTCTGTGTGTGTGTGTGTGTGTGTGTGTGTGGCAGGATAAGAGTCTCTATCACCCCATCAGTAACAGCTGTGTTGACTCTGATGCTGCTCAGAAGCGGATCTTCATGAACTCCTGTGACTCTTCGTCTCTCAGCCAGCAGTGGCTCTTCCAGAACACCAACGCCACGGTCTTAGACTCCTTCAACAGCAATCACTAGTGAACACAGGAGTCCAGCGATGCAGGACCAGACGCTCCTGTGCCTTTACTGAACTGACCGTCAACATCTGAGCTCTGTCCTTCTGTCCACACTCCCTTCATCATCATCATCATCACCTTCACCCCGCTGGTGTCCATCAGCAGCAGTCTTTGACTCAGACTCTCCAGACTTCACTGTGTGTCTGAGGAGCATCTCAGAGATGAGTTCAGTCCTCGTCTTGTCTCTGACTCAGAACCAGAGCGTCGGCTGCCTCTCACACGGTCAGATCTTCTGCAGGAACGCTGTGCCTCATCAGCACTGCAGCTTTATTTATTTGACTGCTCCATTCCACACATACATCGGGTTCATCACGAACAGCCTTCACTGAGTGCTGTTTTTTTAAAACTTGATTTTATTATCCAACTTCTCTGTTGTGTTAACAAATATAAACTTTTTTTTTTTCATTTTAGAGGACATAATATTTTAACACAAAGACTTCAAGGTGGATATATGTTGGCTAAACTCATGTCATCATTCAGAAGCTGTTATGTTGTGTTCGGTTTGTCCGTGGGGGAATCTGAAATAGTCCTGTTATGATTTTGTACTGTAGACCATCATGCAGCTGATGAAGAATTACTGTCAGACTCTGGTGGCACAGCAGAAGACTCGACGGAGTTCTACTGGATTATCTGATCAGTTGCTTTTCCTGATGTTTCCCCACCGTCTGTCTGTGATTTAATGCTGTTTCTCAGTAACTGCTCACACCCAAAGACAGATCTGTGAATGATCTCCGGTTTCTAATGCACTTGAGCAACACGATGTAAACTTGAATCCAGCCGCCGTGCCTTACTAAAGATGCTGGTGTGAAGAACAGCACACTGTGGTCTAGTTTTCTACACTCAGAGTGTTTTTACCTTTGAAGATTTTTACAGATTATCTGCCAAGCACTTTGAAATGTTTCTCAGATCCGAAGCGGTTTTAAAGTCGATCTGTCCAGCACTTTCAGACGTTTCTTTATCCAGAGCCTATTTTCGAGTATAACGGTTTTGTAATTTGTCGATTCTGAAGAGCTTCATAATGAATTATTGTCTGCTGGGCCGGTGTGTGTTTAATACCGGACGCGCTTGAACTGAAATGTTGGGTTTGTTATTGCCTTGATGTATCTCCAGACTGTGTGGAATATGATGAGATGATTGAAAGGTAATAAGTTTAGGGTTGATAAGGAATCTTGGGAATGCTAGTATTTTTACACCGGTTTGTACTGATGCATTAAAATGATTCTGCCACCATTTAAACAGCTCATCGTGAAATTATTAATAATGCACAGAAAAATGTGTAGTCTGTTCAGTTGTTATTTTTCTTTTCGTTTTTATCAATAATATTTAGTCTCATTTCAAGTTTGTATTATGCTATCATAGAAAAAAAAACATTAAATCATTTTCTCCTTTAGTACAAATATTATTGTATCACTGTTCTGGTCTTATTTTAAATAGTTTGTATTTACATTCGTAATTAGCCTGAATTCAAGCTGTTTTATAGCGTCTTCAGGAAGCTGTTAAAGATGAAGATCCTGTCGTGAATCATGATTTGAATCAGATCTGCATCAGTTCGTGCTGGGAATGGATTCATTCAGTGAACTCATTTCAAGTTTTAATTTTCAGAAGGAAGCACTTCAGGCGTGTTTTTCTCCAGCAGGTCTTTTGATGATGACAACAAAAGACGGAAACACTTTCTCCTTCCTTTTGAAATCATTAACTCGTTTATTTCGCCATTTTATATTGGGCTGCACATACAGGTGCTGGTCATATAATTAGAATATCATCAAAAAGTTGATTTATTTCACTAATTCCATTCAAAAATTGAAATGTGTATATTATATTTATTCATTACACACAGACTGATATATTTCAAATGTTTATTTCTTTTAATTTTGATGATTATAACTGACAACTAAGGAAAATCCCAAATTCAGTATCTCAGAAAATTAGAATATTGTGAAAAGGTTCAATATTGAAGACACCTGGTGCCACACTCTAATCAGTTAATTAACTCAAAACATCTGCAAAGGCCTTTAAATGGTCTCTCAGTCTAGTTCTGTAGGCTACACAATCATGGGGAAGACTGCTGACTTGACAGTTGTCCAAAAGACGACCATTGACACCTTGCACAAGGAGGGCAAGACACAAAAGTTCATTGCAAAAGAGGCTGGCTGTTCACAGAGCTCTGTGTCCAAGCACATTAATAGAGAGGCGAAGGGAAGGAAAAGATGTGGTAGAAAAAAAGTGTACAAGCAATATGGATAACCGCACCCTGGAGAGGATTGTGAAACAAAACCCATTCAAAAATGTGGGGGAGATTCACAAAGAGTGGACTGCAGCTGGAGTCAGTGCTTCAAGAACCACTACACACAGACGTATGCAAGACATGGGTTTCAGCTGTCGCAGTCCTTGTGTCAAGCCACTTTTGAACAACAGACAGCGTCAGAAGCGTCTCGCTTCAAAAAGGACTGGACTGCTGCTGATTGGTCCAAAGTCATGTTCTCTGATGAAAGTAAATTTTGCATTTCCTTTGGATATCAGGGTCCCAGGGTCTGGAGGAAGAGAGGAGAGGCACACAATCCACGTTGCTTGAGGTCCAGTGTAAAGTTTCCACAGTCAGTGATGGTTTGGGGTGCCATGTCATCCGCTGGTGTTGGTCCACTGTGTTTTCTGAGGTCCAAGGTCAACGCAGCCCGTATACCAGGAAGTTTTAGAGCACTTCATGCTTCCTGCTGCTGACCAACTTTATGGAGATGCAGATTTCATTTTCCAACAGGACTTGGCACCTGCACACGCATTTCCTTTGGATATCAGGGTCCCAGAGTCTGGATGGTATCCCTGTTCTTAATTGGCCAGCAAACTCACCTGACCTTAACCCCATAGAAAATCTTTGGGGTATTGTGAAGAGGAAGATGCGATATGCCAGACCCAAGAATGCAGAAGAGCTGAAGGCCACTATCAGAGCAACCTGGGCTCTCATAACACCTGAGCAGTGCCACAGACTGATCGACTCCATGCCACGCTGCATTGCTGCAGTAATTCATGCTCATACTTTTCATTTTTATACTTTTTAGTTGGCCAATATTTCTAAAAATCCTTTCTTTGTATTGGTCTTAAGTTATATTCTAATTTTCTGAGATACTGAATTTGGGATTTTCCTTAGTTGTCAGTTATAATCATCAAAATTAAAAGAAATAAACATTTGAAATATATCAGTCTGTGTGTAATGAATGAATATAATATACAAGTTTCACTTTTTGAATGGAATTAGTGAAATAAATCAACTTTTTGATGATATTCTAATTATATGACCAGCACCTGTAGAGCACGCGTCGCACCGTCGTGTGTGTGTGTGTGTGAGAGAGAGAGAGAGAAAGAGTGTGTGTGTGTGTGAGAGAGAGAGAGAGAGAGAGAGAGAGTGTGTGTGTGTGTGTGTGTGTGAGAGAGAGAGAGAGAGAGAGTCGGTTGAAGCGCTCATGTGAGGCGTTACATGGCATCGATGGTCCGGAAGTGGCGTTTGATCGACGTGTGCGCTGACCAATCGAAATCGAGGATGCGGCCTCAGAGTCCCGCCTTGGTTAAAAACCAACCAATGGGCTTTCAAAGCTACAACTTCCGGTTTCTGGCAGGACGTGTTTCATTGTATCATGTACATTGTTGAAATGGGCTCGAGTGTTGCTCGGTAGTTTGGAGTTTCTCCGGTTCTCCGGCGGAGTCTCGGGATCTTTAGCGAAGCGTTGCGGATATTCTCGTTCCGGACGCGTCGCTCGTTCGTCTCTTCGGAACGCTCGTCATGAACGGGTTCAGCACGGAGGAGGACAGCCACGACGCGCCGCCCGCGCCGCCCTTCTTCGGCCAGAGCTGCTGTCTGATCGAGGACGGGGAGCGCTGCGGCCGCGCGGCGGGGAACGCGTCCTTCAGCAAGCGCATCCAGAAGAGCATCAGCCAGAGGAAGCTCAAGCTGGACATCGACAAGAGCGTGAGAGTCCAGAGCAGTGTGTGTGTGTGTGTTAATGACACATTAGCCTCCGCTCCAGAAATACCTGCTAGATTCCAGATGAGACCACGACGCCAGAGCTGTGTGTGTGTGTGTGTGTGTGTGTGTGTGTGTGTGTGTGTGTGTGTGTGAGGGGGGGGTGTGTGTAGTGAGTGTGTGTGTGTGTGTGTGTGTGTGTGAGAGGAAGTCAGCTCTTTATTTTCGGAGTGTTTTATGTCTGTGATCTGAAGCGGTGTGTTGTGGTGCACGCGCTTCACTGTCAGCTCCTGCTCGACTCTGATCAGACGTGTCCCTGGAACACAAAACTTCAGTTTCTCGAAATTAAGATGTATACATCATCTGAAAGCTGAATAAATAATCTCTCCATTGATGTATGGTTTGTTAGGAGGACAATATTTGTCTGAGATACAACTATTTGAAAATCTGGAATCTGAGGGAGCAAAAAAATCTAAATATTGAGAAAATCATCTTTAAAGTTGTTCAAATGAAGTTCTTAGCAATGCATATTACTAATCAGAAATTAAGTTTTGATATATTTATGGTAGGAAATTTAAAAAATATCTTCATGGAACATGATCTTTACTTAATATCCTAATGATTTTTGTCATAAAAGAGAAATGTATAATTGTGACCTGTACAATGTATTGTTGTCTATTGCTACAAATATACCTGCGCTACTGATGACACACACACTCTCCCTCTGTCTCTCTCTCTCTCACACACACTCACACTCTCTCTCACACACGCGCACACACACACACACACACTCTCTCTATGTCTCTCTCTCTCTCTCTCTCTCTCTCTCTCTCACACACACACTCTCTCTCTCTCTCTCTCTCTCTCTCTCTCTCACACACACACACACACACACACACACACACACCTCTTCTCTCTCTCTCTCTCTCTCTCTGTCTCACACACACACTCTCTGTCTCTCTGTCTCACGCACACACTCTCTCTCTCTCTCTCTCTCTCTCTCTCTCTCTCTCGCTCACACACACACAGTGTGCTGTAGTCTGGTAAAAGTGATTGTATGGTGTATAAATCACACTGAAGACATCAGATAGTGTTTTCTTGATCTAGTTATCAGTTCTACGTTCTTGAATCTAGACTTCAGTTTTCTAACACGCACCTTTAAAAGTTGTGTATTCCTTGTAGGTTCGGCATTTGTACATCTGTGATTTCCACAAGAACTTCATCCAGAGCGTCCGCAACAAACGCAAGAGGAAGACGAGCGACGACGGAGGAGAGTCTCCCGATCACGACGTGGAAGTGCCGGAGGTACACAGCGCTTCATGCTCTGCGCTTTTATATTAGTTCTGGTGCTGCTGTGACGCTCTGCTCCAGCGCTTTACTGTGATCCTGATGAGACGCAGGTGTTTAGTGTGATATAATCACAGCGCAGCTCAGATCGCCTTCTTTAATCTGTAGATCTCAGCACTGGTCCTCACAGACTGGTCCCATTAGTTAAAATCTGCCAGACTAAAACTGCAGTGGAAGTGAGTGTGGAGCAGAGGCTGAGCAGAATGTGTGACTGAAGCTGGATCTGTGTGTTTGTGCTGCTTCAGGTGGATCTGTTCCAGCTCCAGGTCAACACACTGAGACGCTACAAGAGGCACTACAAGATCCAGACCAGACCCGGCCTCAACAAAGCCCAGCTCGCAGAGGTAAAAACATCTCATCACATCATCACTGCGCTTTATTACAGATGTTTCCACTGGTATCAAAGCCTGTTGACATTGAAGACAAACGTTGGCTGAACGAGAATGTGCTTCTCTACATATTAAAGGTTATTTCTGAAGAGCCTCGAGATGTCTGTCAGCCAATCAGAACACAGCATTCAGCTGTTTTAGTAATGAATTCGGTGTCTTTCTGTCTGTCTTCCTCTGCAGACCGTGAGCCGTCACTTCCGCAATATTCCCGTCAACGAGAAGGAGACGCTCACGTACTTTATTTATATGGTGAAGAGCAGTAAGAGCCGTCTGGACCAGAAACCAGACGCGAGCAAACAAGTGGAGTGAGGTTCCCTCGCTGCTTCACGTCCTCTGAATACTGTGTTTGTGTAGTGATGAGGATGAGGATGAGGAGGATGAGGAGGATGTGCCAAACCCACAGTGACATCATTAACCCGCCGGCGCCTCTGATGCTCAGGCTTCACCGTGTCTCCAGCGAGGACCTGATTGAAAGCATGACAGGGACTGGATGACTGCAGATCTGCGTCTGTGTTCATGTGCTCTGCTTTTATATGACTGCTGCATATCTGTATAGCATTTTTTGTAGATTGTAATGTTAGTTTCCTTCCTTTCTTTGTTTGGAATAACTCGTCTAAATACAGTTCTGGTGGCACGGCTAATATCTGGACTGACTGTGTGTAAATGTGTCGGGCTTCAGCTGTGATATCAGCTTGTATCTCAAGATAGCAGGACATCAGAAGAAGGAGCATCGATGATATCCCTCAGATATAGTCTGGTGAGCGATTCCCGTCTCAGGAGCCAGGTGTTTAGAGCTCAGAGGTGGATGTGAAAAGAGCAGGCTTTCACACGCTCAAGTTTCTTATTACGCTGCAAACGTGTATTTTTTAGTATAAACTTACGCACTTTACCTACGATTTCAGTAATGTGCTCAGAGTTTTGTTTTTCAAGCATTTATATTATTTCTCAGCATACAGAAGTTTGTTTTCTAGTGCGGCAAGATAACAATGAGTTAAACAGACAGGTTACAAACTGAAAGATATAATTTTTAAGGAATAAAACATAATAAAAGTTAAAAAAAAAATGTAACTGAAGTCATCAAGACAGTGGACTGTTCTGGAGGAACTTTATCATAACTAGATTAATATTGCACACTAATAATCAATCTGTCACGTGGAAAACAGACCTGAATAATGATGAAAGACTTTTAGGGTCGTTTCTTATTTGGATTAGTACTTACAGGAGAGGAACTAAATTCAAAACAGAAACATCTTTTCTAAAGAGTGACCGTTTGTGTTGAGAAGGAGCCGCACAAACATTAGTGTAACACACACACACACGTGATGATGTTCAGAATCACTCGAGAACTCCTTCATTCCCGTTGAGTAGAATTGCTGTGTTTCTGTTTCAGATGTATATTTGTAGTGACAAAGCAAACATGTTTAGGGTGTTTGTATGTTTTTACTGGAAACAGAACAGATATACTGTAATATCAAATAAGTTTTAGTTTTACTTAATTTGAACCCAACTGTTGAGTTACTCCTGATTTTAAACTGTTGCTGAAATATTAAAATAATTCCCATAACTAACGTAATTTTAGTAAAATGCTCTACTCATGCTGCAGATGTGTTTCTCTGAGGACTCAAGCTGGTTTGATCAGCGACGGACTGGGAGTGAAAAACAGCCCTGGATTTTCTCCCAAATAGGCCCACCAAAACTATCTCACAATATTACAGCAATTCTGTTGCATTTATGGCAAATAACATCACAAAACCCATGGTGACCCTGCTGACAAAAACAACAGAAACCATCACAGAGATTCTAATGATTTCCACTACAAATACCACTACAAACATTACAAACCATCAACTTTCAACCATTAAAACCATTAAATAATAGTATCATGTAGTGTGTTTTTTGGGACATATTACATTAGGATTTAATGGTTTTAACAAAAGCCACCAACAGAAGGTGACCAATTACCAGTAGAGACCAACAGGCACCATTACAGTTTCCATTAAAATAATAGAATTTCATTATAACTAGTAAAACCATTACAAATTATGTGATGGTTCCTATTTTTTATTTATTTATTTTTTTCAGTAGGGGATTGAAATAAATGTAGTATTGTACTGTATGAACTAAAATACTTGAAATCTATAGAAAAAGAGTAGAATGCAAAATGTATAATATGACAATAATAGGCATAAACCTAGAATCTAGAGACCTGAAACAACAGAATTCTTCAATTTGAGTATTCACGTCTCTCTCTCTCTCTCTCTCTCTCACTGTGTGTGTGTCATTTTTTATAACCGAACATTCTCAAAACAACATAAGAGAACAGTTAAAAATGACTTATTACAAATAAATAAAATAAATAAATAGTTATTCCAAATGGTACCATAAAATAACCGGGTAACTGCAGGATTTTTAAAATAAAATTTAAGAGCTTTAAAGACCTTTTAAGACCTGCACTTCATATTTCAGCCTTTAAACATTTTTTTAAAAAAGGGAAGAGTCAAAAGTATCAATTATAATATTAATTTAAACAATTAGGCTATTATTAATCAATTATTATATTTAATTACATAAATATATCTTAGTGTCTTAAGTGTTTAGATTTTAATAATGAATTAGCTTTTTGTTGATCCACTGGTTCACATTTATAAATATGTAGCAGAAATAGCAGACGGGTTTATTGCAGAAGCAAACTCGCTCTCTGCAGCAGCAGGTTTCACTTCCGGCCGATGATGTTTCCTTCTCTCTCTAGACTTCTATAAAGCATTTGACTCCGTGGAGCATTTAGTCTCTCAGTGCTCAAACACTTTGGGTTTGGAATCAAATTTAGAGAATGGGTTGGTGGTTTATATGGAGATAGCTGTGTGCTATTATCTAGTGTTACCACCCCAAGCTTCAGGATCAGTGTGGGTGTCCCTCAAGGTCGCCCCATCTCACCGTACCTGTTCATCTTAGCCACAGAAACACTAGCAATCTATATTAAAAACTGCAATGATATTAAAAAACTTAATGTACTTGGCACAGACATAATAATCAGCCAACTAGCAGATGACAACAATATTCTTAAAAGATAGATACCAAATTTCAACAACTATTGCCAAAATTTAAAAATTCAAAAAAGCCTCAGGTCTAACATTAAACTTAAAAAAATGTGAACTGCTTGCTGTACACGACACTTCGCTGAAAAACATCTGTAATATCCCTATTAAATCAGAAATCAGATACCTGGGAATGTACCTTTCCAAGGACCAAAAACAAAGCCAACTTCTGCATGTAGAAAATAAAATTAAAGAATGCTTTAAAATCAAGATTTAATAGATGGCTACAGAGGGACGTATCAATACTCGGTCGAATTTACATAACCCAGCCTGATTAACTCTATCAACCAAATCAACCTAAACTTCATTTGAGGAAACAGACCACATTATATGAAAAAAAAGCAATATGGTTAAAGACACAAAGTTATTGATTCTGACTGCCTTAATGGAACCTTAAAAATAAATTGGTTGAAATCTTGGCTCAAACACAGCAGCTCCTTCTGGTACTGTTTTCCAAAGACCTCGAGAAAACTGGAGGATTAGAATTTCTTCTCAGAGCGGACTTTAATGTTAATAAATTACCTATATCAGAGTTTCACAAACAAATACTCTTGTATTGGAAAATGTTACACGTGCACAGCTTCTCACCCCATACATCTGTGCTCTGGAACAACGGCTGTGTTCTGCACCGCAACGATCTCTGTTCTTAGAGGACACCAGCGGACATATTTAAATTATGAACAATTTTGCATTAAACATTATTTCAAACCCTCAAAATCAGACTTTTTTAAATTACATATGCACTACCCCAAGGGTTTGTCCTTCTAACAAGAAACATTTTGGCACATTACATGATACAGCCACACCCTCACTATCAGTTCAAGAGATCCATGTTCTGGATAATAAATACACTGAACACTTTATTAGAAAATGTTTTATTGATTATCTTTACCCTAAAAGCCAAAATAAAAATAACATCCTATAAAAATTTTATAAAGGTTCAATCACTAAACTAAGAACAATGTATCTATACCCTCCTGAAGTGAAGACACACACTTCAAAGTAATGAATAATATTAACTGAATCTTCTCTTTGGTGTAGATAATAATACATGTACATTCTGTGAAAATGATGTTGAAACTGCGGAGCACGTGTTTCTCTCATGTAATGTGATTCAGATATTTTGGTGTGATATATAAACGGGTCTTCATTCCCCACACAACATTATGACTGATATTCAGAACAAGGTGATGAGCTCTGTATTAATACAGTCCTATGTCTAGCTAAATTCTTCATTCACAAATGTAGAGTTGTGAAATCATCTCCCAACTTTGTCGTTTCTTTAAATGAATTTAAACTGTATATGAAATCTTTAAAAATCTTGAAAGGTTTAGATACCCTAAAACACTTCCCAGCTGAGGTTAATAGCTGAAGAATGTCATGTTATAATCTCTTTTTTTTTCTCTTTATAAATCATTTTTGTTTTTGTTACTAAGACTGTATATATTCTGCTGTTTGTATTGAGAGCTGCTTCCTCAGGGTTTATCTTTTCTGTGTCCTATTCTGAAGAAACTGGTTTTATGCAGCCGTGTTTGTTTGCAAATCTTGATATCTTCAATAAATAAATAAAAAGGTTTCACTTCCGGTTCTAGCAGTTTCCCCGGTAACCTCAGAACAAAGCAGCGTGTTTATTCTTCTGAAGTTTAATCTTCATACTAATCTATATTGCAATTCTTGTCTTTCTGTCTCCAAATTTAAGACCTCTTATAATTATGATTTTCTGTATCATTTTAGAGCTTACATACCTTTGAAATTTGAGGCAAGTGCAATTCTGGCATCCACATTTGTAGTGGTGTGATGACGATTTAAATAACAGATCCAAACATATTGAACTCATGGTCAGTTTTGTATTATTTGCTAATGTTAGTGAATGTTTAGATTAGAGTGCACGGCCTACACTGAAATGGTAATATTAACATCATAAACTGAAAGCTATCTTTACGTGACTTACATTTCAGATATTTTTAAATTGATCCTCCGAGTCTAAAACGATCCAGCGGGCCGTACACGGCAGTTTCAGCTTCTGATAAGCAAAAATAGATTGCATTAGTCCCCCTCTTGAAGGTAGAGTCCTTCATCATGTTCAAGAGAGAAGAAAGTCTGGCAGCAGGAAAGAAGAAGTGTTAATGTCCAGAGTGTTGTTCATTAATCAGTGTTTGTGTTTTAAATTGGACAGATGTGGTCATGCAGAGTCAGTAGAACATGTTCTTATAGAGTCTGCTGCTTATGAAGGAGCAAGATTTCAGCTCACTCAAGCTTTAGGATCGTGTGGAATAAATGATTAATGGACCTAAACAATCAAGAATATGTCATGAACTAATTACTTTCTTAAAAGAAACAAGACCGATAAATAAAATTTAGGATACAGGTATGTTAAATAAAGCGTTATTTTTAATTATTAATATTTTTTTTATTTTTTATTTTATTTTTTTTGTTTGTTATAGTGATCAAACTTTCAATCATTATGCGCTCCGCACTCCTGTCCAGTAGGTGGCGGGAAAGCGCCATTAACACCAGAAGAAGAAGAAGACGTCATCGCGCCGCCGGAAGTGAGAGCGTCACTGCGACGAAACCATGGGACGCGAGTCGCGGTAAATATTTCCATGTTTATTCAGCTTCATTTTAAAACGGTTTAATAAGGTGTTTTATTAAAAACCACAAACATTTATAATGAAGGTGTTATTAAAACCTATGCGCTCTTCAATAGTGACGTAAAGACTGTGTTTGTGTCAGATTGAGCTTCTGCTCCACCAACCAAACAACTAGCTTGCTAACTAGCTAACTAATGATAACTGCTGCTGATAACAATTACACGAGTGTGTGTGTGTGTGTGTGTGTGTGTGTGTGTGTGTGTGTGTGTGTGTGTGTGTGTGTGTGTGTGTGTGTGTGTGTGTGTGTGTGTGTGTGTGTGTGTGAGTGAGTGAGTGAGTGAGTGAGAGAGAGAGAGAGAAACACCGGCTGCGAATACTTGTACTTCTCTCTCACACACACGTGACCCTGATGCACAAAACCAGTCTTAAAACTGAGATTTCTACATCATCATCAGCTGAATAAATAATCTCTCCATTGATGTGTGGTTTGTTAGGAGGACAATATTTGTCTGAGATACAACTATTTGAAAATCTGGAATCTGAGGGAGCAAAAAAAATCTAAATATTGAGAAAATCATCTTTAAAGTTGTTCAAATGAAGTTCTTAGCGATGCATATTACTAATCAAAAAATTAAGTTTTGATATATTTACGGTAGGAAACTTACAAAATATCTTCATGGAACATGATCTTTACTTAATATCCTAATGATTTTTGGCATAAAAGAAAACTGTATAACTTTGACTCATACAATGTATTGTTGTCTATTGCTACAAATATACCTGTGCTACTGATGACTGCTTCTGTGCTGCAGGGACACACACACATATATATATATATATATATATATATATATATATATATATATATATATAAATAATAAAAAGGAACAGTTAAGTAATAAATATTTGAGTCATTTCAGATTTAAAGGGAAACATCTTTTCTTTTATTAATTTATTCTTATTAATCTATTAAGTGCTTTTTGCAGTTCAGATGGTTTCAAATTGAGAAAATAACAATGTTCATGTTGGACCAGAATCCGTTCTGTCTGTGTGTACTCAGCAGTGTGTGTTACAGTGAGTGTGTGTAGAGTTCAGACTGTGTGTGTGTGTGTGTGCAGGCACTACAGGAAGCGCTCGGGCTCCAGGTCCAAGAGCCGCTCGCCGGACTCCAAGCGCTTGAAGAAGGAGGAGCAGACGGGGTCCCGCGCCCGCGAGCGCAGCCGGAGAGAGAGGTCACGCAGCCGAGAGCGCCGCAGGTCACGCTCCAGAGACCGCAAGAGGCCGAGGTCAGAGGTCACACGCCCCCCGCAGGGGTCTGCTCCACTGCGCTCCCGAGTCCTAACCTCTGTCTCGTATCTTCACAGGCGCTCCAGGAGCCGAGAGCGGAGACGGTCCCGCAGCCGAGAGCCCAGGAGCCGAGGGAGGAGGTCAGCACACACACACAGCTGCCCTCCGGTTTAGTTTTTATTTATTTATTATAGTTCAGGAGGCTTCCAAGATTGACTTCAAAACTTATTTTATTCAAAATAACACAAAAACAGATAATAAAAAAAAAATCAGTGCAATAAATAATCAGAAATGTTTCTTGAGCAGTAAATCATCATATTAGAATGATTTCTGAAGATCATGTGACACTGAAGACTGGAGTAATGATGCTGAAAATACAGCTGCACATTCACAGATAAAACATATTTTAGTAAAATAGTAAAAATATTTCACAAAATTCTTTAGATCAAATAAATGCAGGCTTGGTGAGCAGAAGAGAATTTAAAAAACATTAAAAATCTTACTGTTCAAACACTTCTGACGGTTGTATCTCTTTATAATAATTTATCAGATAGAAATTGCTACTTGTGAGTAAAAAAAAACAAAACTAGAAAATCATATTAATTCATTGGTAATAAAAGTCTGTGTTATAGAGAACATTACATTTTTGGGACTGTGGAATTTAATTATTTGAATTATCATTATTAAATTATTTCAATATTTTTCCACTCCTAGTTTCTGTAAACAAGCCGGTTTGTCATGATGTCAGAAGTATTAGAAATACTGTATTTGGTTTGGAGTCAGAAGCGTGTGATCTGATCTTACAGCAAAGAGAAGCCCGAGAACACCGAGCCGTCGGCTGAGAAGAAGAAGATCAAGGAGGAGAAGGAGGAGGAGAAGCCTGAAGACGTAAGCTTTCATCACACATCATCTCTCTTCAGATGTTGATTCATCAGTAACCTCGTGCAACGGCTGGTTCTGCAGCAGGACTTTGACCAGAACACTCTGGAGGAGGAGATGAGGAAGAGGAAGGAGCGCGTGGAGAAGTGGAGGGAGGAGCAGAGGAAGAAAGCCATGGAGAACATCGGAGAACTCAAGAAGGAGCTGGAGGAGATGAAGCAGGGGAAGAAGTGGAGTCTGGAGGACGATGACGGTCAGGGATTCTTAAAAAATCGACATTAAAATCTATAAGCCATGAACTGAACCAAAGATCTACGAGCAGAATCACAAAACTAACTATGATTTGGCAATCAGACATCAAGCCCGACCGATATGGGGTTTGGGGGCCGATACCCATATTAGGGAGAAAAAAAAGAATACAGAATAATAATAATATATATATATATATATATATATATACACTATATATATACAGTACATACATATATATACATAATATACATTTTTTTTTTTTTTTTGCAGTGGTCACTCAAATGTGGTGGTCAGACACTTACAATGACGTGACAGAGATATGATGGAGGCAGGGCATTTAGCAATAAACTTTATTATCCAAAATGAGTCTAACATCCGTGTTATAGTTTAAATGGTTTTACGTAGACTTGAGCTTTAAAGCGTTTCATCTAGCCGCCAGTAGCAAACAATGGAGCGCACTCTGCTGGACAAACCAAGCAATTACACCATTTCAAGCATTTTATCGGCATTATGTTATGTAAAAAAAACAGGTTAATATCGGCGGCATATTTGCGATACCGATATATCGGCGACAGGCTCACATAATATCAGCAAAACAATATATCGGTCGGGCTCTAAAAAAAAAAAAAAATCAAAGGTAGAAGTCTTTATGTATTGCCAGCTCACATTAAACACATTGTTGTGTGGATGCACATATTTGATTGGCCATCCCAAAAACTCTGAACTGTGATTGGCTGACTCCCACACCAGGGGCGGGGCTTTCAATGAACCACAGTAAACCCCAGTCAGGGAGCGTTTGTTTACAGCGATCAGAGCGATGCTTATATTTAATGCAAGGGAAGAGAGTTTGCATTATGCCTTTGTTTTCATTTGTTTTTACAAACTGAAAGAGTTGAATTGAATAATTATGTGTGTGTTTGTGTGTGTGTTCAGATGACGATGAGGAGACTCAAGCGCCCGTGGAGCCGGACGGAGAGGAAGAGGAGGGAGAGAAGGACGGATCGGCTGGGACAGAGGAGGAGACACAGATGGAGCAGGAGACCGGAGAGGAGCTGGACCCGCTGGACGCTTACATGGAGGAGGTCAAAGAGGAGGTCAAGAAGTTCAACATGGGCACCATGAAAGGAGGCAACGACAAGGTGCTTCTAGTGCTTTAAATCAGATTTAAAATCCTTAGATATAATTTAATAGCTATGATACTGTTTTTGAAATCAAATCTTTGCGTAGTAAACAGGAAACACTGGCATCTGACAACGCTTTGGAAAAAGAAACATTTAATCTTAAAAAATAAAGCATATACAAATAGATAATAAAAGTTGATTACAGATTACAGTTAGATGTTCCTGGTGATGGTTGAGCCGTTGTGACCGGTCTGATGCTTTAGCGGTGCTTCTGGAGCTGGACAGTCCCGGTGTCCACTCACTGTGTGCAGAAGAGTGCTGTGGAGTTCTCTCTCTGTGTTCCACGTGAGGCTTAATAAATGATTATTCAAATATAGCTGAAAATATGAATTGTGTCTCAGCAGAAAGGCAGTGTCTCTGTGACCAAAGTGGTGACCGTTGTGAAGACCAAGAAGATGGTGCACACCACCAAGAAGAAAGGAGAGCTGATGGAGAACGACCAGGACGCCATGGAGGTACAGCCATCCCAGCACACGCGTGTCTCTGTGTCCTTCAGTGTAGATCAGTCTCATCACAACACGCACACGGCACATTCCTCTGTGAATATCAGGGATGGTTGAGTCATGCACTCCTGTCACGTATCACACACACTTCTGTACGCGGACAGAACGCAGGTTAAAGTGTCTGTCTGTCTGTGTGTGTGTGTGTGTGTGTGTGTGTGTGTGTGTGTGTGTGTAGTACTCATCAGAGGAAGAGGAAGTGGACTTGCAGACGGCCCTCACAGGCTTTCAGACCAAACAGAGGAAAGTTCTGGAGCCGGTTGATCATCAGAAGATCGAGTACGAATCCTTCCGCAAGAACTTCTACGTGGAAGTGCCGGAGCTGGCCAGGATGAGTCCTGAAGGTACAGCACACACCTCAGCCCTTATTCAGGAGATCCTCTCAAGAGGATAACGGTGTGTCTGCTCCGGTCTCTTCCAGAGGTGAACGAGTACCGTCTGGAGCTGGAGGGCATCACCGTCAAAGGCAAAGGCTGTCCGAAGCCCATCAAGACGTGGGTGCAGTGTGGGATTTCCATGAAAGTGCTGAACGCGATGAAGAAGTGAGTAGAGCGTGTGCTCAAGACGTTCACAGACAGAACCAACGTTTGTTACTCCTCTCTGTCTCTTTCCAAGCACAACTATGAGAAGCCGACCCCGATCCAGGCCCAGGCCATCCCGGCCATCATGTCTGGACGCGACCTCATCGGCATCGCCAAAACAGGAAGCGGGAAGACCATCGCCTTCCTGCTGCCCATGTTTCGGCACATCTTAGACCAGCGTCCGCTAGCAGAGGCTGAAGGACCCATCGGTGAGTTTCATCCTGATCTGTCTCTTACTCGATTTAGCTGCTCACCTCACAAACCATCGGTGTTCTGTTCGAGTGTCACGCTTTCTCAGTAAATATGTTCTTGACAAGCATTTGTTGACCCTGGAGCACAAAACCAGTAATAAGGGTCAATTTTCTGAAATTGAGATTTAAAAATCCTGAATAAAAATTAAGTTTTGATATATTTACAGTAGAAAACTTACAAAATATCTTCATGGAACATGATCTTTACTTAATATCCTAATGATTTTTGTCATAAAAGAGAAATGTATAATTGTGACCCATACAATGTATTGTTGTCTATTGCTACAAATATACCTGTGCTACTGATGACTGCTTCTGTTCTCAAGGGACACATGTTTGTTGCAGAGTCTTCTCACCAGCCGTTTGATGCTCCAGGGTCACAGATGTGCAGTGAAGACTTGAAAAACACCTCAGACATGATTCCTATCTGAATCTGAGATCAATTGACAGCCTGTTGTCACATGAATATCATTATGTCATGCCTAATCCTGATTTTAAGGTCAGAATTATGGTCAGTGGCAGAAGAAAAGGCAAACATGAGCCTGATGTTTTCGTGCACCCCTACCTTAGATATCATACAGTTTGCATACATACAAAATTTGTGGAAAAATAAATTTTTTCAAGATGTTTCCAACCAATTCTGTAGAAAGTCCTGTCTATGGATGATTTGAAAAATCCTGGAAAGCTTCTAAAACTAATTTTATAAAGCGGAGAGTTCCGGTCCTTGATTCTGATTGGCTGAGCTGCGTTCGAAGCTGTTGTAAATTACTCTACAAAGTAACATTCACCTTTGTTTACTTCTGTGTGTTGCTCGGCAACCACAGCTGTTTCTGAGGAACTACATTGTTTGGTGGAAGAATACTGTTTTTATTAATATCATTACACTTTATTTGCTCTGTTTTATTCTGTGAAACCTTGCTACATGTATATAATAACAGTTTTATAAAAGCAATAATCCCCGTGAAGCCGTGGTTTACAGTGAATTTATAACAGCTGAGAGTAAGTATCAGAGTAACGTGTGTTTCTCTCCGTCAGCCGTGATCATGACGCCGACGCGTGAGCTGGCTCTACAGATCACCAAAGAGTGCAAGAAGTTCTCCAGGTCTCTGGGTCTGCGTGTGGTGTGTGTGTACGGCGGCACTGGCATCAGTGAGCAGGTGTGTGTGTGATCCGCTCCGTCACGCTTCATGACCTCACGCAGAACCTGCTCTAAACCAGCGTGTGTCCACAGATCGCAGAGCTGAAGCGCGGCGCAGAGATCATCGTGTGCACACCGGGACGCATGATAGACATGCTCGGAGCCAACAACGGTACGTGCCTCGTGAGTTTGTGCTGGATATCCTCACACGCACTCCATCAGTTCAGCCGCTGCTGTCGTGTGCTTTGAGCTGCTCGTGAACCTTGCCGTCTGTCTGCTAAACGCTCTGCTGTTGTGTTGTGTTGCGCAGGTCGCGTGACCAATCTGCGCAGGGTCACGTATGTGGTGATGGACGAGGCTGACCGGATGTTCGACATGGGCTTTGAACCGCAGGTCAGTCTCTCTCTCCTGTCACACTACACACTGTTATAACACGGCTGAGACGGTTCAAGCTGTTCTCACACCGAGCGGAGCTGGTCTTGCATGATTGAAGCAGCATTGATATTAGAGAATGGGCAACTGTCGCATTGCATTCTGGGTAGTCATATTTTAGGATACACTCAGGAACATGCGGCGGCGACAAACACAAATCACCAGAGAAAGTTCACTACATCGCATTTTCATTCATACTTTTTGAGAACTACTTGCACTCGTTTAGAATAAACCTAGTCATATTTACCAATATAAATATTTTTATATTTAAATTATATATTTTCCAATAATTCTACACAAATTTGCAGAAATGCCACACAAACTCGACTGCAGGCACATATAATATAATAATATATAAATAAATATAATTTAGATTTAAATATTTGATGTGTAAATGTCTGATGTCTGAGCTCACCTCAGGTGTGTGTGTTGCAGGTGATGCGTATCGTGGATAACGTGCGTCCCGACCGGCAGACGGTGATGTTCTCGGCTACGTTCCCGCGCACCATGGAGGCTCTGGCGCGCAGGATCCTGTCCAAACCCATCGAGGTGCAGGTGGGCGGCCGGAGCGTGGTGTGTTCAGACGTGGAGCAGCACGTGGTGAGTTCATCAGAGCACATAACTTTGGACCAATCAGCAGCAGTCCAGTCCTTTTTGAAGCGAGGCGCTTCTGACGCTGTCTGTTGTTCAAGAGTGTCTTGACACAAGGAATGCGACAGCTGAAACCCATGTCTTGCATACGTCTGTGTGTAGTGGTTCTTGAAGCACTGACTCCAGCTGCAGTTCACTCTTTGTGAATCTCCCCCACATTTTTGAATGGGTTTTGTTTCACAATCCTCTCCAGGGTGCAGTTATCCCTATTGCTTGTACACTTTTTTTCTATCACATCTTTTCCTTCCCTTCGCCTCTCTATTAATGTGCTTGGACACAGAGCTCTGTGAACAGACAGCCTCTTTTGCAATGACCTTTTGTGTCTTGCCCTCCTTGTGCAAGGTGTCAATGGCCATCTTTTGGACAACTGTCAATTCAGCAGTTTTCCCCATGATTGTGTAGCCTACAGAACTAGACTGAGAGACCATTTAAAAAGCCTTTGCAGGTGTTTTGAGTTAATTAACTGATTAGAGTGTGGCACCAGGTGTCTTCAGTACTGAACCTTTTCACAATATTCTGATTTTCTGAGATACTGAATTTGGGATTTTCCTTAGTTGTCAGTTATAATCATCAAAATTAAAAGAAATAAACATTTGAAATATATCAGTCTGTGTGTAATGAATGAATATAATATACAAGTTTCACTTTTTGAATGGAATTAATAAAATAAATCAACTTTTTGATGATTTTCTAATTATATGACCAGCACCTGTATGATATCTCGATTCTTCCAGAGTCATGAGCTGTAGTGTATATCACATTTAAACTGGTGCTGGTGTGAATGCTGTAGATGTGAGGTGGTCTGAAGCTCAGGCTGTGGTTTCACAGATTGTGATCGCGGAGGAGAAGAAGTTCCTGAAGCTGCTGGAGATCCTGGGTCACTATCAGGAGAAGGGCTCCGTCATCATCTTCGTGGACAAGCAGGAGCACGCCGACGGACTCCTCAAAGACCTGATGAAGGCCTCGTACCCCTGCATGTCCCTGCACGGAGGTCAGCATCTCTGTCCACTGATACACACACCATCTGTATTGGTCAGCAATTGATTCTAACTGCTGAGAACCGAATGAAACACGATTTGATAAAGCAGGAATCTTTGTTTTATAATATGTAAGTTAATCAGATTCAAGCAGGCAGCTCTCATCCAAGATGGTCATGTCTTTCTTCAGTCGAAAAGAAATTAAGTTTTTTGAGGAAAAGATTCCAGGATTTTCTCCGTACAGTGGAGTATAATGGGGATTAAATGGGTTGAAGGTCCAAATTGCAGGTTCAGAGCAGCTTCAAAGGGCTCTACACGATCCCAGCTGAGGAATAACTGAGGAATATGGGTCTTATCTAGAGAAACCATCGCTCATTGGAAAAGCAGCGTGTGAAGAACTACTGTATGTCTGATATTTCATGTTTGCATCACAGTGACATATATTGTATAAGACAAGTTTATTCAAGATGTAGTTGTAGTTCATGCATCTTTTCTGCAAAGATATTTAACAAGTGATTTGTTTAAAAAACTTCATGTGTGCTGCACTCAGAATAGAATTTTCTGTAACTGGAGGGTAATAAAGAACTAGTGATTTGAATCATGTTGTATTTTCAAGTTGACTAGAATATCGTATAGAATCGAGAATTGGTCAGATGTTCTGGAAAAATCCAGATTATAATTGTTTGGCACATGGTCAAGCCCTAGCTGTTCGTGTAAGTGTTAACCCTTCGCTGGAGCTGGCTGTAGATCAGGGCAGCCGTGCTGAGTGTGTGTGTGTGTGTGTGCGCAGGCATCGATCAGTACGACAGGGACAGCATCATCAATGACTTCAAGAACGGCGCGTGTCGTCTGCTGGTGGCCACCTCGGTGGCGGCGCGAGGCCTGGACGTCAAGCAGCTGATCCTGGTGATCAACTACAGCTGTCCCAACCACTACGAGGACTACGTGCACCGCGCCGGACGCACGGGACGAGCCGGGAACAAGGTGTGTGTGTGTGTGTGTGTGTGTGCTGAGGACGAGCCTCATGTCTCTCTCTCTCTCTCTGTGTGTCGTGTGTGAGTGTGAGAGAGAGAGTGTGTGTGTGTGTGTGTGTGAGTGTGTGTGCTGAGGACGAGCCTCATGTCTCTCTCTCTCTCTCTCTCTCTGTGTGTGTTTGTGTGTGTGTGTGTGTGCTGAGGACGAGCCTCATGTGTCTCTATATCTGTGTGTGTGTGTGTGTGTGTGTGTGTGTGTGTGTGTGTGTGTGTGTGCTGAGGACGAGCCTCATGTGTGTCTCTCTCTCTCTCATGTTGGAGTGTTGGAGTGTGTGTGTTGTGTGTGTGTGTGTGTGTGAGTGTGTGTGCTGAGGACGAGCCTCATGTCTCTCTCTCTCTCTCTCTCTCTGTGTGTGTGTGTGCGCGTGCTGAGGACGAGCCTCCTAAAATACTCTCTCTGTGTGTGTGTGTGTGTGTGTGTGTGTGGTGTGTGTGTGTGTGTGTGCTGAGGACGAGCCTCATGTCTCTCTCTCTCTCTGTGTGTGTGTGTGTGTGTGAGAGATCTCTCTCTGTGTGTGTGTGTGTGTGTGTGTGTGTGCTGAGGACGAGCCTCATGTGTGTGTCTCTCTCTCTCTCTCTCTCTCTGTGTGTGTGTGTGTGTGTGTGTGCTGAGAACGAGCCTCATGTCTCTCTCTCTCTCTCTGTGTGTGTGTGTGTGTGTGTGTGTGTGTGTGTGTTGTAGGGTTACGCGTACACCTTCATCACTGAAGAACAGGCTCGTTACGCCGGAGACATCCTCAAAGCGCTGGAGTTGTCCGGGTCGGCCGTCCCGCCGGAGCTCGAGCTGCTCTGGACCAACTTCAAGGAGCAGCAGAAAGCTGTAAGAGCTCCTGACCAACACAGTTACACTAATAAAACTGACTTTGTCATCTCACACTTCCACAGTTAATTCATCACCGTACATTAAGACATAAAAATGAGCTCTGTATTCTGAAATGTGATGTTTAAATATGCTAATGTGACATTATCTAATTAAATATGCACTCATTTGCATACACTTCCAGAACAGAAATCTGAGGTTCTGATAAAGTCAGGTTCATAATTCAGAGGAGGTTTGGGATTTTTCTTTTTATCACTCCATAAATCAGAAAATGCTGTGAACAGACAGAAAACAAACACATTTCACTGTTTTCAGGAGTAAATGTTGAATAAATCAGCGTTAATGAAATATGAACAACCTTCAGAACATAACAAAGCAATAAAACCTCTTTAGAGATAAGGGCTGTAATAGAAACACAGACACAAACAGGTAAAGCCTGACGTGTGTGTGTTCAGTGGTCATGTGTTGGGCTTCTCCGCAGGAGGGGAAGAGCATCAAGAGCAGCAGCGGATTCTCCGGGAAGGGCTTCAAGTTTGACGAGACGGAGCACGCTCTGGCTAACGAGAGGAAGAAGCTGCAGAAGGCTGCGTTAGGTCTGCACGACTCTGACGACGAGGACGCGGCTCTGGACGTGAGTTCATCTCATCCGCTCACACACACCTCTGGACGTGAGTTCATCTCATCCGCTCACACACACACCGATCAGAACACAGACTCAGGACAGCGGAGAGAATTTAATACAGTGATGACCATTAATCAGTTTAATAACCGGAGAAATTTAATAACTGTAAAACACACTGTGGGCTTTAATCACACTTTCCACAGTAGTAAAGTACTTCATCTGTTTGAGTTATGATAAAACAGGAGTCTGTAGATGTGAATCTTCTGTGCGCTCAGATCTGTCTTCCTCTGATCTCTGATTATGTGAAAGTGAAGTAAACAACAGACTGAATAAGTGATCAGATTTCTTCAGACTGTTGTCCTCGCTCTGCTCTGGTGACTGATGGAGTTACAGTGTGTGTGTGTGTGTGTGTGTGTGTGTGTGTGTGTGTGTGAGAGAGTAACAGCTGATGTCTGGTGCGTCTGCAGATCGACGAGCAGATCGAGAGCATGTTTAACTCTAAGAAGCGTGTGAAGGACTTCTCTGCTCCGGGCGGCGCTGCGGGAGCGTCTGCGGCCGGCGTGAGCGGATCCCTGACCGCTGTGTCCGGTCTGAGTGGCCTGAGCGCTCCGTCCGCCGGGAACATCCAGAAACTGGAGATCGCCAAGAAACTGGCCCTCAAGATCCAGGCGCAGAAGAATCTCGGCGCGGAGGCTCAGGTCAGACGCGCTGCTGCTCTTTCAGCTTCAGCTTTTACATAAACCTTATATTTAACAGAGTAGATGACTTTATATATATGTGTCCCTGCAGCACAGAAGCAGTCATCAGTAGCACAGGTATATTTGTAGCAATAGACAACAATACATTGTATGGGTCACAATTATACATTTCTCTTTTATGACAAAAATCATTAGGATATTAAGTAAAATAATTTTTGATTAGTAATATGCATGGCTAAGAATACATTTGGACAACTTTAAAGGTAATTTTCCCAATATTTTGATTCTTTTTATTCTAGTTGTATCTAGGCTTAATAAGAAGCTTATTTATTCAGCTTTCGGGTGAAGTTTAAATCTCAGTTTCAGGAAATGACTGGTGTTGTGCTCATGTATATCACACTGCAGGCGTCTGTCTGCTGATGGTAACGGTACGCTGTTGTCTTTCAGGATGTGATGCAGCAGGCCACAAACGCCATCCTGCGCGGCGGGACGATGATTGCGCCCTCCGTCTCGGCCAAGACCATCGCGGAGCAGCAGGCGGAGAAGATCAACGCCAAACTGAACTACACGCCGGTGGAGAAGCTGGAGGAGGAGCGGCAGGCCGCCGAGGCCACGGACACCGTCAAGAGATACGAGGAGGAGCTGGAGATCAACGACTTCCCTCAGGTCTTACAAATCCTCTCAACACTTTACCACACACTTCTGTTCACATGGAACAACAACCTAAAGCAGTCTTCTAAATGTTAATTCATATTAAAATATTCTATTCTATTATTATTATTATTAATATATTAATGTTATTTAACTCTGGACATAAATATGAGTTATTTGAGCTGAAACGACTTCATTATAGCTCAACACTAAGAAAACTACTGTGTGTGTGTATGTGTAGGTGTGTGTGTGTGTGTGTGTTTTCTCCGCGAGGATGGACTGACAGCTGACGTGTTTGTTTTGCAGACGGCGAGGTGGAAGGTGACGTCTAAGGAGGCTCTTCAGCGCATCGGAGAGTATTCGGAGGCGGCCATCACTATACGAGGAACATATTTCCCACCGGGCAAAGAGCCCAAAGAGGGGGAGCGCAAGATCTACCTGGCCATCGAGAGTAAGTGTGCTCGCCGGATGCTAGAGGACCGCTGCTCTTCTGCTGTATCTAAAGCACTCTGTGTTGTCTCCAGGTGCGAATGAGCTGGCCGTGCAGAAGGCCAAAGCAGAAATCACACGGCTGATCAAAGAAGAGCTGATCCGTCTGGTGAGTACATCCTCACTCATCCTCTCTGAACCAGATCAGTCTCACACTGAACCCTCTTTCTCTCTGCTCTCAGCAAAACTCCTACCAGCCCACCAGCAAGAGCCGATACAAGGTCCTGTAGCCGAAGACGCAGGACAGAAGACCGCTGCCGTTTCTTACCTGATCCCACAATGCTTTCTGTTATGTGAGATTCATTTATCGGGATGTTTTTACCTATTGTTTCTTGTAGTTTGCATCAGTGATGTTGAATGTTTTAGAAAATTCCATGTAACTGAACTAAACTTCATTTGGAAATAAAGTGATTTTTCCTTGTGCTCTGTCCGTATGAATCTGTAATATCAGTCGTTTCTCGTCAAGCTATTCAGTTTTTACTTTTACATTTAGCAGATGCTTTTATCCAAAGTGACTTACGAATGAAGACAATAGAAGCAATCAATACCAACAAAAGAGCAATGATATACAAGTGCTATAACAAGTCTCAGTTAGCTTAACTCAGTACACGTAACACACATATAATAAGAAAACAGATAGAATACAAAAAGAATAGAGCAAGCTAGTGTTAGAGGCCTTTTTTTGCTCTTAATTGTATAATAATAAGAAAACAAATAGAATACAAAAAGAATAGAGAAGCTAGTGTTAGTTTTTTTTTTTTTTTAAGAAAAACAAGCAGTAAATAAATGGAGTGCAAGTCTAAAAGTTTTTTTTTTTAAAGAATATAATGGGAATAGAGAGTGCTAGAGTTAAAGGGTCAAATAAAGATGTGTTTTTAGTAGAACGACTTCTGATTTTTTAAAGTCGACTTTTATGTGACGAAAGTCGAGTCGAAATCGACTAGTCGCTGATAACGTCATTATAAACCTGCAGCTGAGACTCAAACATCTTGTGCACAGCTGTGGTGTATATGACACAGTGCTGCCCACGTGGCTATTGCTCCTAGAACAGCTCCTTTTTATCAGTTCTTATGTCTTTGGGTCGTTATATTTCGCACAGATCTCTGCTCGTTCTAAATCAGACACAGATAAAGTACCGCACAGTAAAGATTACATTTATATGAATGCATTAGTGAGAGCGATTGTGAATTAATTCTACCTGACAGCATCTCTCTAGTAGCATTGAAGCTGTGGGATTTAGTTATTAAGAAATACATGCTTGAACTTTTCAGTTTCTAAGCCATTTTATTGAGAAATCAGAACAGTGTTGACGATACATTTCCACGCTGAATGATTCTGCGTGTGAGGTACAAGCTACTGTCTGAAGTCTGTGTGTGTGTGTTACAGTGCAGCAGCGCATTAGATTAGAACAGATTAACTTACTGTACAATAAGCTGTTTAAAACATGCATTCTCCTGTTCAGTTTCAAGCATCCAGTAATATAATCACACATGTCTTGTGGAGCTTTTGGAGTATACATTTATATGTCATTTTAACTGTTTGGAAACGGAGCGTAAATGTGAAAGTTCTTGAAAGACTTCTTATCCTGTTGCGCCCTCTATAGGACCAGCGACTAGTCGACGTCAAGCTTAAAGCGTCGTGGCAGAGCATTGAAATCAACTAGTAGATTAGTCTGTGCAACCCCTAGTTTTCAGCTGATTCTTGAAGATGGCTAAGGACTCAGCTGCTGGGATTGAGTTGTGCAGGTCATTCCACCAGGAGGAACAGTTAATGTAAAAGTCTGTGAAAGTGATTTTGCGCTTCTTTGAGATGGCACAATCAAGCAACGTTCACTTGCAGAACGCAAGCTTCTAGAGCTTCATCAATCATAACTCCAAGGTTTCTGGCTGTTTTTGAAGGAGTTATGGTTGCCTAACTTGATGGTGAAATTGTGATGAAACGATGGGTTTCCTGGAACCACAAGCAGTTCTGTCTTGGCAAGGCTGAGTTGAAGGTGATGGTCCTTCATCCAGCAAGAAATGTCTGTTAGACAAGCTGAGATGCGAGCAGCTACCGTCGGATCATCAGGATGGAATGAGTGTAGAGTTGAGTGTCATCAGCATAGCAGTGGTATGAAAAGCCATGTTTTTGAATGACAGAACCTAGTGATGCCATGTAGACAGAGAAGAGAAGTGGTCCAAGAACTGAGCCCTGAGGCACCCCAGTAGTTAGATGTTGTGACTTGGACACCTCACCTCTCCAAGATACTTTGAAGGACCTATTGGTTGTTGTCGAGTAGGTTGTTCTGTGTGAGAAAGGTAGAGACTTGGTTGAACACAGCTCGTTCAAGTGCTTTTGCAATGAAAGGAAGAAGGGAAACTGGTCTGTAGTTCTCTAAAAGAGATGGGTTGAGGGTGGGTTTCTTAAGTAGTGGAGTTATACGAGCCTGTCTAAATGTTAAGCCTGTCTAAATGTTCACCAGTGTGGAGGGATATGTTAATGATGTGAGTGAGTGCAGGAGAAATGGCTTGAAGGAGATGAGATGGAATAGGATCAAGCGGACAAGTAGTAGGATGATTAGAAAGGATGAGTTTGGAGACTTCTGCCTCAGAGAGTGAAGAGAAGGATGTGAATGAGTGTATGTTTGCTGGTGAGATGTCCTTGATGGATTGTGGTGTGGAAAATTGTGCACTGATGTTTTTAATTTTATTAATGAAGAACGTGGCAAAGTCATCAGCTGTTAGTTGATGCAGGAGGGGGAGGAGGACAAAGGAGCGAGGAAAATGTTTTAAAGAGCATGCAAGAGTTAAGTTTTAATTAATTTTGTTATGGTAGTATGTCCTTTTAGCAGTGAAGACATTAGCAGAGAATGAAGAGAGGAGCGACTGATACGAGTTTGGATAGGGGGGAGTTTGATGAATTTTTGAGATCAGCAGTACTTTGATGATGAGCTTAGACCGAAGCTCACGGAGAACACCGGACAGTGTCTGCTGCAGTTTGATTTGATCAAACTGCATCCGCATTATTTGTAACATTTTTGTTATTTAATTAGTAGCTTTTCCTTAAACTCATAACCCCCCTGCATTTCCTTCACAAACCTTGAGAAACCTTGATGTAATATAATGTTTAATGCACTTCATTAAGTTGATAACAATTGGAATATATTTGCATTTATATTTAGTATTTGTATTTTTATATCAGTATTGTGCATTGCTATATAAATCAATGTGATAAGCGATTTAGGTCAAAAGTAATCTGAAAGTAGTCTAATTACACAACCTTAAATGTGTAATGTTATGGATTACGTTACAATTTTTGTCATGTAATTGCGAATCAGTAAAGGATTACAATTTGTTAGTAATCTACCCAGCTCTGCTGATTTTACTGATGAACTGCTAAAAAAAAAAGCAAGCAAAATAAGGTGTAGCTATATAGATGTAGCGTTGTGATTGGTCAGGTGTGATGATGGGCATCTGTCAATCTCAGCGCTGGGCTGGTTTGATTGCTGCAGCGCACGCGGCTGTGATTGATCCATCCTGCGCAGCGCGGAGTAAAGTAACAGATGTCAGCAGCAGCGTCTCTGCATCAGTCTGAACAATAATGTGCACATAATAATGCACAGACAGACGCTTTCAAACGCGGGTTTGGAGCCGAAGAGTGAAGACTTGAACTAGATGAAGTAGTATTCATATCCATCGTGTCAGATGAATTCTGCTCCCTCTCGCTGTCAGTGCAGCTCAGAGCGCATGCGCGTTATCCTTTTGATTTCTTAATATTTAATATCAATGGCTGACGCTGATTTCTACAGCATCTCCTAAAATTACGAAGAAAGCTTTGACACGTTATCTGAACTTCGAGGTGAACGTCAGTCTCTTGTGTTTTCTTCGACGAGCTTCGATCATAATCGGTCAGAATTCATCTGTAGCACCAAAATGGGACAAAAATGTCACATTTAACCCTTTCCGCTCCAGAGTCGACATTACCGCGAGGTACAGTCACTGATCATCTCTTTACAACAGATGCTGTGCATGGACTGAAGTGTGTTTTCCTGGAAATCAGACGGGTTTATTTGTTTATTTGTCACGCTGTTATTTGTTGGAGACAGAGAATCAAGGGGCTTTGTCGTGTGTGACAGTAGTGTGTCTGCTTTATAATGTTCATGTCACACTTAAAGATATGCATGCTACTGTAGCCCTGACTTCTGAAATATACATTCACACACAGAGATAATGTGTTATGAAGAGCTCCAGCTGCTGAGTTTAACACCAAACACGATCCGTGAAATGAGTTTAGTCCACGACTGTGATGATGATGATGAAGATGATGATGATGAAGATGCATCCTGAAAGTTAATAATTCAGACTGCTCTTTAACGCAGGACACTACAGTTGAACAGAGTAAAACATTTAACTAATAAATCACAGCTGTTTAGTGTTACAGTTTTCAGAAATTTAGTTTGTATATGCAAATATGACAGTATCTGATTGAATATGAACAAACCTTCAGAACACAGAGAGGAGTAAAACTGTAAAGCTTGGTGTTTGTAAGCGAAGAAGCTCTTTAAAGGGTCATGACAATGATTTAAACCAAACCCAGCCTTCACTGCGTCTGTCCTGACCGCAGACTCATATCTGTGACTGTGTCCAGTGTAGACAAGAGAGAGCAGTGATTGTGATTTCTGTTTGATTCTGACACGTTCATCGTGATCACGTGTCGGCCGCTAGTGACTGAGCTCCATGGGCGGGGCCTATGCTGAGAAGAAGACTATTCGTCGATGTCTAGCTCCGGAGGCGTGATTATGCAAATGTTTGTGCCCATGTGACGTCATCTTGCCCCCCGGATCCAAACGAGCCGTGTTTTTGGAGCTCGATTAAATAAATGCTTTGTTTATAACGAGGAGGACGTTTTAAGCTCAGTATACCAAAAGATCAAGGCATGTTTGATTTCTCATGTCATGATCCCTTTAAAGATATGGATTGGGATTGCAACCTGATAAAATAAACACTTAAATGTGTATTTTGGATGTTTTTCCCACTAGAAAATACACATTATGAAAATCTGAATCTCAGAAATGACCAGTGCATGTTTTGCCTGTAGTGTCTCGCCCTAAACAGACATATGTGACCCTGGAGCACAACACCAGTCATAAGAGTCAGTTTCGTTTAAACTGAGATTTCTAAATCATCTGAAGCTGAATAAATAATCTCTCCATTGATGTGTGGTTTGTTAGGAGGACAATATTTGTCTGAGATACAACTATTTGAAAATCTGGAATCTGAGGGAGCAAAAAAGAAATCATCTTTAAAGTTGTTCAAATTAAGTTCTTAGCAATGCATATTACTAATCAAAAATTAAGTTTGTTGGGTATTGCTACAAATAAACCTGTGCTGACTGCTTCTGTGCTGCAGGGTCACATACTGTATATGTGGTTAAAAGCATTAAGAAAGAGTGGTTTCATGGGCTCTTTATCCCCTCTCTCCTGGCGTCTGTCAGCAGAAGATGATGCGTCAGGGGCCCGGGGCCGGCAGTGATTTCTGTGTGGACAGCATGCCGTCGTGTTTAGCCGAGGACGGGAGACTCTCGCCGAGCCACTTTGATTTGTGCCCCACCAAGTTCTATCAGTCTTCTCCTCCTCAGCGGCCTCGACAGATGTGCTTCGCTTACCTGCCGCCTCCGGCCGTCCTCAAACCCACGCCGTGCCGCGAGGAGCCACCGCTGTCCCCGGGGCCCGCCGCCACTCAGGCCAACAACAAGAGCAGCGACTCCAAGAAGAAGAGTGCATCAGGGAAGTCTGGGAAACGCGGGCGTCCGGCGGGCACCACCAAATCAGCCGGATACAGAACCAGCACCGGCAGACCTCTGGGCACCACCAGAGCCGCCGGCTTCAAGACCAGTCCGGGACGGCCGCTGGGCACCACCAAAGCTGCAGGGTATAAAGTGAGTCCCGGTCGCCCGCCGGGGAGCATAAAGAGCCAGTCACGCCTGAGCAAACTGAGCTACAGCGCCTGCAGCGGAGCCGCGTTTCCCTACAGCATCATGCACAAACCTGGAGCCTGCGACGCTGCGCTGAAGGAGGAGACCACCACAGAGTAACAGCACCCTTCACTCCTCGTATTACACTAGAGCAGTAGCTCAGCCGAGATTAAACTGTGCTCATACTCACCCCGTCCAAGATCAGGAGGAGTGTGTTTCTGAGAAATGTAGCACTGCATCAGTGTCTCATCAATGGATGCTCTGCAGTGAATGGGTGCCGTCAGAATGAGAGTCCAAACAGCTGATAAAAACATCACAATAATCCACAAGTAATCCACAGCACTCCAGTCCATCAGTGAACATCTGGAGAAGACAAAAGATGAAACACATCCAGCATTAAGACGTTTTTAACTCAAATACATAGAGTTTATAATCCATAATAACACTTCCTGCAGTGAAAAAGTGTTCTGGTGTGAATCAGGAGAGAAATCTGCACAGATCAAGCAGCGTTTAAACAGCTCTAAACTAATATGTGTCTGGATTTTGATGTGAGAGACAACAGGAGATTATTGTGATGTTTTAATCAGCTGTTTGGACTCTCATTCTGACGGCACCCATTCACTGCAGAGCATCCATTGCTGTCAGTAGTATTACTTCTGTGATGCATGTGTGTAGTTTCTGCACGAGCGCCCTCCAGCTTCCAGTGAATTAAACAATCATTACAACTTACAACACCCTATTTTGGGTAAAAATAGGAAAGATAATACTTTTCTCTAAAGAAACAGGACTCCCTGAATTAACGTCATTGATATCGTTATCGCAGTAAATTCCAGAAATTTATCTCCATCCCTATCTTCCATTAATTACTCACCGTCATGTCGTTCCAAACCCGTAAGACCTTCGTTCATCTCCAGAACATGAACTGAGATATTTTTGATGAAATCCGAGAGCTCTCTGACCCTTCATAGACAGCAAGGGTCCTCACACGATCAAGGCTCAGAAACACAGCAAAATAATCCATGTGACATCAAGGGTTCAACCGTACTTTTACAAAGCTACAAGAATACTTTTCGTGCACAAAGAAAAGAATAATAACATAATTTATTCAACAATTACCCCAGAACATAATCAGCGTTGTTTACATTGAGCATGAGCGTGCTGTGTAACGTAAACAACGCTGATGATGTTGATTATGTTCTGGGGTAGTTTAGAACGACATGAGGGTGAGTAATTAATGAGAGAATTTTCATTTTTGGGTGAACTAACCCTTTAACCATCAGGGCTGGATGGGCAGGTGAACCTGTGAACAATAAAATATATAACGATTGCTTTACAGCACCTTCATAAATTCAATTAAAACAAAGCAAAAAACACTGACACACATTCTTTATTCATCATTTTGTAGAAGTAGAGTTTAAAAATCTCACAGAATTTTTTGTAGAAGAGGTAAATCGCCATCTTTCTACACCTGACATCATAATTACAACTGAACAATTATGACAAAATGTTAATTTTTCTGTGAATTAACCCTTTGATGTTTGGCAGTGTGTTTGGGTCAGTGTTTTCCGTCAGTGTACGTTCTGCTGGTGTTTGGCTCTTTTCATTGGGCTTGGATTGTGTGTCTTCATGAAATCATGTCTGTGTTTCTTCTTCATCTAGAACGCCAAAAATGCTGTTTCAAGCTCCTCCGTTCCTCCTCAGCGGCTTCCCCGTACGAAACCAAAAAACCCCTCCACCGATCAGCGTCATGCCATCGGAGGCCTTTTCCCCGGCGGCCGTGTGTCCAGACGGCGGTCAGTCGAGAAACGCTCTGCCGGTACCCATCCACAGCGCTCTGCCATCGTACTCCTGAACCCGTCTGTCACACACACACACACACACACACAGAGAGGTCACTGGACCATCTGGCCGTTTCTCCCCCCGCTGAAGCTGTAAATACGTCCCTGGTGCTCTGTGGTCACTCTGAATGTCCAGTGCATGTCATGTTGGGTTGCTCGTGGGCTCGTTTCTTAAGCTTGATTTGTATAGTGACACAATAACGAGTGCAATAGTTTCACTGAAGCGTGTTTCTCCCATTCCAGCACTCCACCAAAGAACTCCAGCAGCTCTCTTTAGCGTGTGCGTGTGCGTGTGCGTGGGGGGGGCATGACACACACGCTCTGTAATTACACACGTCAAGCACCACACGTCTTGTAATAGTTTGTTTTGTATTGTATTGATTACTCTGACTCTGATGATTATTGTTGGTGTGGGAATGCTGTCAGCATCTTGTGAACACGTGATGTAGAAATCTTCTCATGGTTTAATATCATGGTTGAGGTGAGTAGTGTGTAGACTGTTAGTAGCAGTGTGTGGCATCAACAGCAGGTTTGTGTTCAGTATTTGTTACATTCATATAATCAGTGATGTGGGCTTTTATTTTTTCCTTTTTTATTTACTTTGTAATATGGTTACAATATGAAGAAATACATGTTTGTGTATGTTTTATTAAAATCTAACTACACCAAGGAAGTCTTATTGCTGTTTATTTCATTTTATACCGATAACCAAATAACTTTGGAATTGTATTTTGCTTTAATGGTTTTAAAGTGTACAACGTAAACAATAGTAGGCCATAAGAACACGAGAATAGCACATATGTAAAATCAAAGAAAAATACCACATTGATTTCATAGTTTTACTTTTTGATATCAATTTAAGGAATGTTTTGACCTCAACATCAAATTCAGTCGACTGAGGTATAATTTACATTTAGTCATTTAGCAGACTCTTTATTCCAAAGCCAATCAAAACAACAAAAGAGCAATAAAATGTAAGTGTTGTGTCAAGTCTCATATAGCTTAACGCAGTACACACTGCAGGGGTTCTTTTTTCCCTATACTTACTAGAAGACCTGCCAAGAGAGTAATAGTCCAGCCTGGACAGAACAAGAGCTTGAACAAGGAGTTGTGCCGCATGTTCTGAAAGAAAGGGCTGATCTTCTTAATGTTGAATAAAGCAAATCTGCAGGACCGGACAGTTTTAGCAATGTGGTCTGAGAAAGTTAGCTGATCATCAATCATAACTCCAAGGTTTCTGGCTGTTTTTGAAGGAGTTATGGTTGATGTGCCTAACTGGATGGTGAAATTGTGATGAAACGATGGGTTTGTTGGGAACCACAAGCAGTTCTGTCTTGGCAAGGTTGAGTTGAAGGTGATGGTCCTTCATCCAGCAAGAAATGTCTGTTAGACAAGCTGAGATGCGAGCAGCTACCGATGGATCATCAGGATGGAATGAGAGGTAGAGTTGAGTGTCATCAGCATAGCAATGGTATGAAAAGCCATGTTTCTGAATGACAGAACCTAATGATGCCATGTAGACAGAGAAGAGAAGTGGTCCAAGAACTGAGCCCTGAGGCACTCCAGTAGTTAGAAGCTGCGACCAGGGGCGCCCCCAAGGGGTGGCCACGCCCACCACTGTATAAACTCTGGCCACCCCTTGGGGGCGCCCCTGGGATGATTTGCAGTGGGTACTATAAATTTAAATGCAGAATGTAAATTCACAATAGTTTAAGAAGTGGGGGGAAAAAAATGGATATATAATTTCATATAGTTACTATCACACGAAGAGTGACGTTTTTCTCCAAAAGTTAGCATAATTACAAATGTGATATTGATTTTATGCAACAGTTCAATAAACAAGAAGTTAATATCAAGAGACTTATGTTTTAGACAACATATTCCCTGGTTTTGCTCTATTTCTAAAAACAAAAATAATTCCAAAAACAGCCACAGATTTGCGTCTCTGAGCAACACGATAGTGTTTCGTTCCTGAATGAATCAACTGTTTGAATGATTCGGTTCAATCGCAATGACTCACTTATTAACAGTGACTCGCTGCCACCTACTGGCTGATTTAATTTCACATTTAAGGTCCCTTTTCATTTTTAAAATAATTTCAAACATCAGTTTTCAATGTTTTATGTTTAAAATACTAAAACATTCTTTATTCATTTGTAACTGCAGGTTAAAGTATTCCATGTCCCTCAGAGCTCCATTAAACAGTGTGTAAAAACATCTAAATGGCACTTCAGATGCAGCTTCTATTTTCTCTGCATTGCAAAGATCAATATTGTTGATACTGATTGCATTTGCTTGGTAACAGCCCAAATGCAAGTATTTGACCTAAAAGATGGTGCACACTTTTAGAAAAAATGGCGTAAAGATAAAAATAATAAATTCAGGAGTCAGCTGTCAGCACAATTAGAAATAAGCTATCAGCACAATAACACACTCAGCAAAATATTGTCTATTTATCTTTATCGATAAAATCCCAGAAATATCATTTTTTGTCAATATTGCAAACCCTTTTTTCTTTTATTTTGGTGTACCACCCCAAGATTTACTGTGGCCTCATCTGGCCACCCCTATTAAAATTTTCTGGGGGCGCCACTGGCTGTGACTTGGACACCTCACCTCTCCAAGATACCTAATTTTAAATTACATTAAAAAAAGTGTTAAAATGGGCATCTATATATGTTATATTTATATCTATGTGATATCTAGTAATGACTCGGGTGGTGTATTTATCTGGTCGAGTGCAAAGCGTCCATATAATACTGTTCCTAGGCTATTATAACTCTTTCCTGTACTAGATTTCATATATTATGCAGTTAAACACAAACCACTGTGATTGGTCCTTCCACAGAAGCGCACAGAAAAGTAAGAGAAACCACACGAGGACCAATCACAGTGCTCGCTCGCCGTAGCTGCGCCGGAACCGGAAGCCGAACCTTTCCTGTTTCAGTCCATTGAAAGAAAACATCAACATTAGGATCATCGCGAGCCATGCGCTGATTCTGAGCTCTGTTCGTGAACGGCGGCAGAATGGGCTCGGCACCGGACAGATTCCGCGGGGTGGCGATCTGGCTGATTCTCGCCGGACTCGTGCGTCTGTCACACAACACCGAGCCCGGACAGAAACACCCGGCGAGCGGTGCCCTGACAGCGCTCTCTGTCTCCTCAGATGCGGCGGAGGCCGGCGGCCCGGACCCGGAGCAGCTGGAGCAGGTGGAGGAGCTGGAGATGAAGGAGGTGGCGGGGGAAGCGTGCGCTGAGGGCCGCTGTGAGACCGAGACCGAGGCGCTGCTGTCCGCCGTGCTTCACAGCGACACCGGAGAAACCCAGAACCTCACCGACACCAAGAGCTACAAAGTGAACTGCGACAGAAGGAACATCAGCGGCACTGAGCGCCCCACGGTCCAGATCCTCACCGCGTCTCAGGTGAAGCCCTGCTAACACACAGCCTCTGCTCTGAGCTACAGTCCTCAAAGATACAGAGATATTGTGAAACATTATTTAAAACAGCTGTTTTCTGTGTGAATCTCTGTTAAAGTGTAATATATTTCTGTGATGTGCAGCTGTATTTTCAGCATCATTACTCCAGTCTTCAGTGTCACATGATCTTCAGAAATCATTCTAATATGATGATTTGCTGCTCAAGAAACATTTCTGATTATTATCAATGTTGAAAACTGACACGTGACCATTCAAAAAAAGTCTGGGGACAGTAAGATTTTTTAAGAAAAAAGAAGAAAAGAAAAATACTTTTATTCATCAAGGTCATTCATATATTAAATCCTGAAAAATAAAATGTATCAGTTAACACAAAAATTGTGTTCAACATTGATAATAATCAGAAATGTTTCTTGAGCAGCAGATCATCATATTAGAATGATTTCTGAAGATCATGTGACACTGAAGACTGGAGTAATGATGCTGAAAATACAGCTGCACATCACAGAAATATATTACACTTTAACAGAGATTCACAGAGAAAACTGCTGTTTTACACACTAATAATATTTCATGATTTTGTATTGTATTTTTGATCAAATAAACACAGCTTTGGTGCACGGAACTCGTTCTTATTCCCTCCAAATCCTGATTATTTCAGATTTAGGCTGCTTGTGTGCTGGTGTGTGAACACTAAAGTGTGTGTCAGCTTGAGCACGAGGCTCTCGGCACTGGTTTAGTTCGTGAAAATAACTGACCGGCTTATTATATGATAATAAACAGATCATGCAAATACTTAGAATATAATTTTTTTTGTTTGTTTAAATAAAAAGCAAACCAGTAGATCCAGTAGAATTAGAATAGAGTGCTAGAGCATCTGAAGATGAGACGGATGTAGAAACACTGTTCTTCTGAAGTGTGACGTACATCTGAGTGAAACTAAATAAATATGTGGGGCGGGGCTTGGTTCCGTGCATCTGTTGTTGATTGGATGTTGAGATGTGGGGGCGTGTCTCTCAGATGGACTGATTCTGGTGTCTCCGCAGGACCTGATGGAGCTCCTGAACGCCAGCAGCACCGAATGCTCCCTGGTTCTCTTTTACACCACGTGGTGTCAGTTTTCGGCAAACCTCGCCCCGCACTTCAACACCCTGCCGCGGGTGTTTCCCAGCATGCACTTCGTGGCGCTGGACGCGTCCCAGCACAGCAGGTGCATCAGTGTCGTTCTTCACGGTAATGTGTCCCGCTGAGGGTGTGTGTTTCTTCATCCGCTCTCTCTCTCTTGCTCTGTTCACAGTCTCTCCACGCGCTTCGGAACCGTGGCCGTGCCCAACATCCTGCTGTTTCAAGGAGCCAAACCCATGGCCCGGTTCAACCAGACGGACAGAACGCTGGAGACGCTGAGCTCCTTCATCACAAACCAGACAGGTGTGCTGTTCATCACTCATGAACTGATGCGTGTGTGTGTGTGTGTGTGTGTGTAACACATGTGTTCCTCTAGGTATGGAAGCGAGTCCAGGTCAGGCCGGACTGGAGGAGGGACCTCTGCCTGCGGTTCCTGTCAGAGGCATCGACTGGCTCTTTGTGTTTTCGGTGCTGTTCCTGTCCGGCTTCGGCCTGTATGCCCTCCTCTGCTCAGACAGCATCCCGTGGCTCGTTCCAGGACCGGAGCACGTGCATCAGGACTAGAGCCGCTGCCATCCCAGTCTACATACATGCAGAATAAATCAGTGAATGACTGTACAGAGTCTGCTCGTGGTGTTGTGTCCTTGTGTAGTTCTGTTCTGGGCCTGGTGTTAAATCAGAACGGCTCAAGAAAGACACCGGGATACAATATTAAAATGCAAACTTATGTCTGAGATACAAGAGCACGGTGAGGTGGTGTGATGGGAGTCAGTGCACTAGTGCTCCGTTGAGAACACAGCCCGGGAGGGGACGGGTCGGTGAAGTAATGGAAGGATGCATCCAGTCACCCACAATCCTTTGCACACATTGCAAATCATGAAAAGAGCGGCTGGGAAATGAATCCGCACTGAGCTCATCTAATTTAATTACGAACTGCAAGACAGAAACAATTATTATTATTATTATTATTTAAATTGACATTACCTGTACTGCATTAATAAAAAGTCCGTTAAAATAAAGTACACACAGACTTGAAAGTACACTGATGATGTGTCATTATTAACCCTTGAAATAACTGTTTTGTGATGTTTTTCTGGAAAAGTGTGTGAAAAATAGTGTTTTATGGTTAGTCACAGCTGTGGGGTGATATCTGCATATATATATATTTCTGTTTATATATCTTAGCCCAGCTATTTTAATCACATTGTAGTGTTACTATTGTGCAGAAAACACTTGTACAACACTGATAGAAATACTGAGATAACAGTTCATTATATAACCTATATATAAATATAAAAATATAGCCTTTAATGTATTTCAAAATTGTTACTTTAATGTATCATATCTGACCCTGGAGCACTAAACCAGTCATAAGAGTCAATTTATTTAGATTTAGATTTATACATCATCATCAGCTGAATAAATAATCTCTCCATTGATGTATGGTTTGTTAGGAGGACAATATTTGTCTGAGATACAACTATTTGAAAATCTGGAATCTGAGGGAGCAAAAGAATCTAAATATTGAGAAAATCATCTTTAAAGTTGTTCAAATGAATTCTTAGCAATGCATATTACTAATCAAAAATTAAGTTTTGATATATTTACGGTAGGAAATTTACAAAATATCTTCATGGAACATGATCTTATCTTAATATCCTAATGATTTTTGTCATAAAAGAGAAATGTATAATTGTGACTCATACAATGTATTGTTGTCTATTGCTACAAATATACCTGTGCTACTGATGACTGCTTCTGTGCTGCAGGGACACGTGTATCATCAGATTATTATGAACTTATTTGTAATATGTTCACTTCACAGTGAGTTTGTGAGTGTCAGTATTGTGACTCGTTCACTCAACAAAACTCAGTATATGTGAATTCATATATTAATACCAGACACCTTTAACATAACGTGTTCTAACAGTCTGTGTCATATCTGTGTTAACGTGCAGTCATCATGTTCTCATGTTGCAAAACAGGAAGTAAACTGCTCTGGTCACGTGACAATTTGCATTAGCCACGTGACACTGCACACCCTTTGTTTTTCCATATTTGCAGAAAGTGGGCTAAAACACCAGTCTGTAACATTTTTGGAGCTTTATAAATGAAGACTTGTTTACTGGGTTACTGCTGAGGACTGTAGTGCGCGCGCTGTGTTGTGATCAGGCGCGCTCGGGGCAGCCCTGCAGTGGAGATGAGCGGGTTAATGTTTACTCTGACCCCTGGCCGCCGATGGCCGAGCGCTTTCTCCAGACTAACGCGCTGTTTCCTGTCTGCTGACGCTGGCGCGGGGAAAATGGTGAGATATTATTCTCATTTCAAGACTTGCGAACGCTTTCACTCGCGGCTGTGCGTGCGTGTGCGTGAGTGTGACGTGGGCGGCTACTCGACCAATCAGCGGCGTCGCGGTTGGAGGATAGCGCCTGCTTGAACGCTAACTCGATCTAGTATTTGGCTGCTAATCAGAGAAATAAAACATCGTTTTTCCAGAAAGACAGGCTTGGGGTGTTTAGAGGCTTGTTGAGTTTGAGACATAAGTTGCGTCCCAAATGAACCGCGAGAGCGCCAGTCAACACACCTCGAGCGCCTCTAGAGGACGCGTGTGGAACTGCAGTTTTATCGGTCTGAGTGTTTTATAACTCTGTTCACCGACAGATGGCGCAACACACCCGTTAACACACACATACATACATACATACATACATAGATTTTTATTTGTATAATGTTTATATTTTCTGACTTTGTGTACATTTATAACACATTTATATGTAAATTTAGCCGTAAACCGTAAAGTTAATGAATTTTAGAAGTTAAATTTCATTCTATTATCACTTTATCACTGCTGTCCTAATGAAAGCATTCCGTTTAATCACTTTTGTAACAATACTAAATAACTATGGATGATTTTAGTAACTTAATTATGCTGTAATTATTTTAATCATTTTAAAGGTTAGAATCAGTTGCATCTTAAATTTACATTAAACAAAAAAAAATAAAAATAGTATGTTGAGGTTAGGTTGTAATAATTTGGTTTGATGCACAGGTAGTCGAATGTTAAGTGTTTTTTAAAATAATTTTATGAATGCATAAACGTCTAGACCATTGAAGAAGGACGTTTTGAATCTGTGCAAGTATAGGAAACACAATGTGCAGTTTTATCTGTTTTACTGCACACTATTCACACTCTCTCAGTCTGAGTGAAAGATTAATCGTATGATGTGTTTATTTATTAGTATGATGTGATGGTGTTGTGTCCAGGGCGCAGACTGGCTGTCCTCCTCCGAGCGAGAGCACTTCCTCCTGGAGCTGAGGGCCACCGGATGGATGGAGGTCGAGGACCGCGACGCTCTTTACAAGGAGCTGCACTTCAAAACCTTCAACCAGGTCAGCCCTGCACACACCTGAACTATGATGGCCGAGTGAAAGACAAAAAACAATACTTTTATAAATGTTCTTCTGCTCAACAAGGCTGCATTTATGCAATCAAAAATACAGTAAAAATTGTGAAATATTATTAGAATGTAAAACAGCTGTTTTCTGTGTAAATCTCTGTTAAAGTGTAATGTATTTCTGTGATGTGCAGCTGTATTTTCAGCATCATTACTCCAGTCTTCAGTGTCACATGATCTTCAGAAATCATTCTAATATGATGATCTGCTGCTCGAGTAGTTCTCTAGCTTCCGATATATAGCTAGAGATATAAAATTGTCCAAGCAGAAACAACTCTTATCAACAATTATCACCAAGCACTGTATGAAACACTTTAATATACAAGGTGTTTTATACGACTTCGCTCAGTTTGAATGGGACAAAATTACATTAAATATTAAAATATTTTTATGACAATTTTATTCTGATTATTAACAAGTATGCACCTTTTACAACATGTAAAGTTAAAGTCGGGATCAACTGCATTGTCTGATGCTAAGGCCAGACAAACCAGCTTGAATCCTGATTGGTTGTATTTTAAACCGCTTCGTAACAAACGCACAGTTATGATTAGAAAGGCAAAAGCAGAGTACTTTCTTGATAAAACTAAACAATCAGCAAATGCTAGTAAGTTCTGGAAAAACATAGTTTCTGACTGGTAACAGATCTGTTTCAGGTCTTCCCCACTGCTTATCAAAAGATGGTATTAAAACAGTGGATAAATCACAAATGCTCAATTGTTTTAATAGCCACTTTACTGCCTCTGGGTCATTGTTTCAGACTAATAATTATACCACCGTAACTTCTGAACTTCTTAATGCAGAGCGGCACCATTACAGCTGAGCTTGTGATGAAACCCTAGATGAAAACACCACTGTGCATGTCTTTTTATTGATTTAACGAAAGCATTTGATACAGTGGACCATGAGATTTTGTTAGATATGTAGTCTCGTGGTTTAATGCTTATTTAAAGGGAAGAATTCAATGTGTGCAAGTGGAAGGTATCAAATCAGACTTAATGGAAGTGGGTACGGGAGTCCCCCAAGGATCTGTACTGGGGCTGTTATTATTTACTATATATAAATTGTCTAGAAGTTAATAATGAAAATGCAAGGTTCCACTTTTCTGCAGGTGACACTGTCATCTGTTGTTCTGCTCTTACACAACAACACGCTCTGGATGATTTAGGTTTTTTACTTTAAAGTTGGTCTTAAATGTTGAGAAAACAAAATTGATGCGGTTATCAAATTCTAGAAATTCTTTAGATAGTTCTGTGGTTCTCTGAACTCTGCAAGGGAAACTGATCACATTAGTGTCAGAGTATAAGTACCTGGGCATTATAATTGATGACAAACTACGTTTTAATTCACATATTAATTATTTGAGACAAAAGTTAAAGAAGCAGCTTTCTTGCTTCTCATTTAACGCGAGGAAGAAGCTTGTGTCTGGAACATTTCTACTGCGGGGATGTAGTATATCAGCATGCCTCCTCTTATCTTCTTGTCTCTCTAGAAGCTGTGTATCACGGTGCCTTAAGATTTATTACGGATTGTAAATTTTCTACACATTATATAATAGAGTTGCCTGGTCTTCACTTGCTGTTTGAAGGAAAATGCATTGGTACTTACTGATTTACAAAGCAATTCTGTATTTCTTGCCATGCTATCTCTGTTGTTTGATTTAACAAAAAGTAGTTGGTAACTATTCATTGAGTTCCCAGTCTTATTTTACAAATTTGGGTGTGCTTAATTTAAATTTCTTCTTTTTCCCTTTTGGAGAAATCTTTGGTTTTTAGAGGTCCCCATATCTCACTGCCATAAAGAGCAATTGGTTCGATTATTGCTTTTAGGATTTTTAGCCAGGTTTGAATTGGAATTTCATGTTGAATTGTATTTTGATCATGTAGAAGACTCTCAGTGTCTTTGTTTTCAGTTCATTCACAGCCAGATTGAAGTTCCCCGTCGAGCTGATTTTTAGGTGTATTCGTGGCTGTGTTGGTGGACCTGGTCTCCTGCTCTGAAAGTGTATTTATTTTATAAATATCATTAAATATCATTATTTTTGTTTTTGCTTGGTTGATTTTAAGAGCCCACGTTTGACTGAATGTGTCTATGATGTTGAGGACACTCTCTCTCTCTCTCTCTCTCTCTCTCTCTCTGTCTCTCTCTCCCTCTCTCTCTCCCTCTCTCCCTCTCTCTGTTTGACTGCTCTCTCTCTCTCTCTCTCTCTCTCTCTCTCTCTCCATCTCTCTCTCTGTCTCTCTCTCTCTCTCTCTCTCTCTCTCTATCTCTCTCTCTCTCTCTCTCTCTCTCTCTCTCTCTCTCTCTCTCACCCCTCTTTTTATTTTTTTTTATCTTTAGCCACAGCAGAGCTGTTCTTGGCAGCAGTTGAAGTTTTGATCAAACTGATTTCTTTCACAAACAGTCAGATTGGTTAAGATGTTTCATGTGCCTCAGAGAACCACTAACTCTCCCATCAGTCCCTCTGTTTCTCTTTCACGCTGTCTTGTGTTCACTTTGTTTGCCTCTCCTTGTAATAGTGACCTCACTGTTTTCCATTTCTCGTTCTGTCTTCTGCGTGTATTTGGTTCTCGGCGTCCTTCATCGTCCTGGACACAGATGACATGTGAACTGATTTCTGTATGCTGATGTGTGAAGCCACATATTTAGAGAGATCTCGTTCAAGCAGAAACGTCTCTGACGGAGTTCTGATGAGCATTACACTGTGCTTCAAACCAATCGGTTGCGATCTATTTAAATCAGCGTTGTTGAATCTAATTTTAATCTACTTCAGTGGGTCTAAAAAGTCTTAATTCACAAATTAAAGCCTTAAAGGTCTTAAATCAAAGCAGAAAGACTTAAATTTACAAAGTAATGGCGTTAAATGTTGCATGCACTGCAAAAAAAATCAATATCATCTTCAGTATTTTTGTCTTGTTTTCCAGTTCAATCTTTAAATCAAGACACATTTACTGGAGATGCAAAATGAATATACAGAGTCTTGTTTTCTGAAAAATTGATTTGAAGAGCAAACATCTTTCAATGGTAAATGAAAACATGAATGAAAATATGATTCTGAGTCAAAACAAAACCAACAGAGAGCCACTGATGTGGAATAAATGATCAAACTCTGCGATGTAAACGGTCAAACTATGATGCATGTCACTGCCGTATTATTACCTTTCTCCAAAGACATTCAGAGAGAAGCCTGCACATTTAGGAGAGCATTAAATCAAGCCGATCGGCAGCTGTGGGCATCAGGAGGGCCGGGGCCCCTGAGAGGAGCCGTAATCACGCTCATTTATACTCTGAAGCGTCTGACGTGAGGCGTCCGCCCGATCTGTGTGCGTTTAGGTCGCTGAGCCCAATCCGGCGGCAGCACATGTGTTTGGACGCGCGGCAGGGAACGTCCACATGGGCTCATCCAGTGCTTTATGACAATCATGCCGTAATAACAGAAAATGCTCCTAAAGTGGCGTGCGGCGGTGGTTCTGATTATTGGAGATGAGGGCCTGTAACATGTCAAGACTAATTACCCGCTCCTGACAGAGCGAGGCGTCGCTGCACAATACAGAGCACACGAAAGACGCCAGAACCTCCGTCCTTGACCTCTCTAGAGCCTATTAGTCTGCCGCATGCGTATTTAATGCTGAACAACACTAGATTGTAGAATGCTGTTTGTGATTCAGTGCTCAGAGCTCGGTTTGAAGCGTGAGCTCGAGTCGGATCAAATCAGACCAGTTCAGTAATCAAAGCTTATTTTGACTTGTTTTTTTTGCCTGCCAGAAAGCAAACGTCAAAAAGGAAATGTTTTGGCGAACGTTAACATGCCCTGCTATTGAATAATGGCCAATATTCCTAATGAAAGCTGAGCAGAAGCAGACCGTGCGCTTTAATTGCAGATGGAGTCGAGTTGCAGGATTTTGTCAATCACTTTAAATGGATAACAGGACGGTTTGCTTGATAGCCGGTTTGATAAAATAGCCAATTGTGTTACATCATGTGTTCCCCAGATTACTTACAATATACGACACTCGTAATTTCCTCCTCCTCTTTTTTTTTTTTTAAACTACTCCTGTTTCATGATGAGAGCGTTTGGCCAAGCCCACAGATTTGTCTGCGAAGGCTTGTGTACAATGGCGGTTCAGTTGACTTAATTAGCTGAGGAAGTATTTAAAGGCTTAATTGAGATTGCATTGGGAAATTGCTCTGAAATAGCCAGTGTGTTTTTTTCGCAGGCGGTTTAGCTCGAGCGAGATCTGACCTCTGATTGGAGGACGCAGTAACTCTGTCCTCCTCCAATCTCGGCTCAGCTAAACATCTGAGCTCACATACTCACGCTATTTAGATTGAGACTTCCTCTGAAACAAATTCTGCACTGGACTCTACAGAACATCTCTATTCACTTTGCCAAAGCCGCCACCCATTCCTCTGTTCAGTATATACAGCGTGTTATTGCATTTAACTATGTATGACTTAAGTTATTAAAAATATATGCCTTTCAAAAATTGGTTTTCACAGTTAATATACTGTTCAGCTTTTTAACCCTCTGGTGCTGTTCAGTCAAATATGACCAGAAAAGTTTTATTATTATTATTATTACTTTAGTGAAATGGTACGAAACATGGTAAAAGTTTTGCCATTTGCTATGTGAACACACACACACACACACACACACACACACACACACACACACACTCACTGTCAAAAATGAGCAGAATGAAATGAATGGCAAGGGAATTTCATCTAGTGGAAATGATTGGTACTGCGCCCAAACAAAACCTCACTGAAAGCTCATTGTTTTTGAGATATCAGATGTGGAACACAACTTATTTAGATTTATGGCTTTGATTTTCAAGCAGTTTTAGAGTAAAACATATTTTGGTAACACTTTACTTAAAGCCTTTTTATGTAACTCATAAAAGTAGTTTTAATGCATGAATTATGCCTGCATCGTATGATCTGATGAATAATTGTAACCACAGTTATAGTACATTATAATACTTATGTTTCATCTTTAGAAAGTAACATGCATTAAAACATGACAAACAAACCTTCAAACATTAAAATGCATTTTAACTTTCGTTATATTTATTTATGAAAATATATAATGCATTAAAATGTACATTATGAATACCTTTATAATGTTTTAAGAAAAGAGTTACCTATATTTTTTAATATAAAATCTGAAAATATTGTTTTGGTGAATTTTCATAACAATAAACTTAAACATTGATAACCTATATCTTATATAACCTAACAATTATAACATCTATATCTTTTTTTAGCTTCAGTTTCTTCTTTTCTCTCTTTTTTCACATAAGCAAAAAATCTGCCATGTGTTTTCTTTAAAAGAGACCAAACTTAAGGTCGCTCGAGATTTATGACAGTTTAAGTTGTAAATTTCGTTTTCAGGTCTATGCTCAAAAATGAATAAATCATCCATAATTCAGTACCATAAATAAATAAAAACCCTAAAATATTCATTAAAAATAACATTACCAAAGTAAAATAGTAAATTAGTTTAATTGAAATAAATAAATAAAAAATTCTGTCATTTTTGACCGGCACACAAGCCTCAGCAGAGTTTGCTATTATTTCATGTTGATCAGCTAATAATCGAGGAGAAGCTGTCTGGTGTAAAACTGTGGTGCTTGAACTGTGTGCTTGATGAGTTGAGAGAGTCCAGTGATCTTCCAGCGCTACGTCTGTTTTCTTTTCCTCAGGCGTTCGGCTTCATGTGTCGAGTGGCTCTGCAAGCAGAGAAGATGAACCATCATCCGGAGTGGTTCAATGTTTATAACAAGGTAATAACTTCAAACCCAGCCACGTATTTCTCACTCTTGAGCAGCAGTTTATAATGTTTTTCCAAATGTTTAACATGAATACACTGTGTTTAAAGTACACGAGAGGCCACACACATCAGGCCTTTGAAAGCGTCGCATTTGCACGGCAAACAATCGCACTACGTAGTGCACTAGCTCACATTTCATGTCAGGTCGAGTGAGAAAAGTGGAGTGAGCGCTGGGAAATAATCCTGACGATCTGTAGTGGAAATTTTCTTTGTGAAATAAGCAGTAGTGGTTTCGTAAATCAGCTTACTGTGCGGTAGGCTGACGTCTTTATTAAAGTAACTGCAGGACAGGACAAGCTTGGGCTGTTCTCAGTACTAACTACTGTAGTCACCCAACACACAGATAGAGGACAGCACTGTGTCATCAGCATAAACATGAAACCTAGCATTTATAATGATAACTATAACATGAGTAATAAAAAGTAGAGGCCCCAAAACAGAGCCCTGAGGAACACCCCTAGTGATCTGTAAAGGTGTGGATACATCGAAAGCTAGCTGTTGATCATGACTGAATTTCTGGCTGTCTTTCAGGTCCAGATCACTTTATCGACACATGACTGTGGAGGACTGTCAAAGAAGGACATTCGACTGGCCAAGTTCATTGATAAGGTGGCGCTGTCCCTGTAGAGGCTCTTCCTTCTGGAACATTCATTTTCAATATTTCAAATCTTTTGTATTGTTTTCCCAAAAAGGGAAATTTGTTAATTCACACGTGTGTTTTATTTGGATCTACATGATTCTGGTAAATGCATATCAAACAGGTGTTGGAATACTGTTAGTAGATACATTTCATATTCATTAAATATCTGATACAATTTCAAATCATTTGTTCAGGTGCATTTTTGCATATAAAAATGTTACATTAAAAACATGTATTATTATTATAATTTATCACACTCAAAACTCCTAAATATAGTAATGAATGTCTGTTAATTGCTGTAGCCTATGCAGTGGGCCGGTAAATTTCCCTCTTGACTTCTGTACCGACGGACACTTGTTCACTATGCTGCCCTTCAGACTAAACGTATACACCCCCTATGCTTTAAGATGACCACTTAAGTCCTCTTCACAGGGCACTGTTGGACAATAGGAAGTAGTAGTGATGACCAAATGAAGCCTTGTGGAGCACTGAGGCTTTCCTCTGACTGTTTCAGGAAAAGATTCAAAGCGTCGAGTGTGTTGAACAATATAATAATCAATAAAGCAGCCGTAGGACGAAGCATCCACCACACATTCCACAGATCGATTCAAGTTATGTGCACAAATAAACAGTTTGGGATTATTCAGTTTCTCTGATAAATTAATTTACCCATTAAACTGTACAATTTAATACCAGTACGAATATCAATATGATGTAATATAAGAATAATGTACACATATGAATTGCGTTTGACAAATATTTAATTTTCCTGAAATAATTCGTATTCTTCATAATAATTGTATGACGGGGTATCTAAAATGTAACCGAATAAATCCAAATTCAAACTTACTCGTAAAGAAGATCTGGATCGAACATTCCGACACGCAAAGTGAATCGCGCACGTGACTGGACAGAAAGTGAAGCTTCGTTTGTCATTGGTCATGTGATTTCTATGTTAACAACACAAGCTTCGAATCAAAGCTTCATCTGGCACGCTCCTTTATTCTCGATGCCTCGATTCAAATGTCACATCACTAGGAAGTAGCTGACCGCTCTCTACATAGGCAGTTACTAAACTTAAATGGGTTGAAGTGCTCTATGAAGGCAGACACACAAATGCTCCCAGTTCATGCTCTTACAGAAGAGTTTGACGTTAGTATATTTCTGAGCTAAAAGAAAAAGACAACCATTTTTTTTTATTAGAGCTGTTTTAATCAACACACTGCAAAATAAAATTACATTTTTTTTTTACTGGTCACAATGCATTTTGGGATTGACTAATATTGTCAGGGCAGGGGATGAAGGGATGAGGCAAGGACTCACTGATGCAGGAGATTGGGCTTTTATTGGCAAAAATAAAACAAACCAAAACTTTTTTTAGTTTCTAACCAGGCAATGACATTCATGACCAGTATATCACAAAAGATCTAATTCGTTAAATGTTTTTATTCTGTAAAACTGCTATAGTAGACTCTACAGTACTTGTTTCCCACTGGTTGATTGCTATCATAATCACAGTTTACTCATCTTTGATGATTTCACCTCTGAAAAGCTGAAGGTATAAAGCGGGTCTGTTAAGCTGCATTATTCGCAGGAGATCGTGGGTCACTGAGCTGTTGGTTTCTAGCAGGCTGTTCCACATGCCTCCTGTATCAGCCGGCGGATCACTTTTAGTGCTCTCATTAGTAGTCACACACTGCTCATCTGCATTATGTTTCTTTGTTGCATTACCAATGGCCAATCTAATTAACTCACTCTTTACTGAAGGGTACTGCACCAACTCTTTCCACAAACCTTGGACGTTGTGGTAAAACAGAGCTAGGTTGAGTTAGCAATAGAAAACAACATCTTCAGAAACATCGTCTGGCATTGCTTGCAAGAATAGTGTTTCTTTCCTGCTGCTGGAAGTCAAATATTGTGGTTTTTGGGGACTAGCCAGAGCAGTCAAATATCTGCGAATCAAGATAACAACATCATGTCCTTCAATTTAAATTAATTTTACTGGGTTAAATTTCAACCCCAACCACACTGGTGTCGCCTGTAGGCCTGTGTGATTGTGCCTTCTGTGGTCCAGGTCCTCCGATAAACACACTGGCTTCGTCCCCAGAGCTGAGCGCTCCGCACAGGTCACCGAGGGTTTGCCATGCCCCAGTCAAAAGAGATTTTTTGAGAAACTCTGAAGAAAAAGTGATATTTACCAGACTGGAAATGGTTTCAAAACTATTTCTAAAGAGTTTAGGATCCACCAATCTACCAGGCAGATTGTACAAACTAAAGAAATTCAACACCACTGTCCAGGCCCCAGTGTACTCAAAGTGAAATTCAATAATGAAAATATTTAAACAAACTTGATGTTGAATGAAATGCAGCCAAAAGGAAGGTGATTTTGACCTTCAGGAAACTTTGATCGTTAAACACAACCTAATTGCCACTGGCAGATGGTGACTCAATAGGTGGGTGTAACCTGGGGCTCCATCTATAGGTGTTTTTAAACTGCTTCCAATTTTGGCACACTGTACTGTCTACTAGCTTCAGAGAAAAGAACATCTAAGAAACTGCCAAGTTATGAAAACAAAGTTGCTTTGTTGGCATAGACCCTACAAAGTATTGTGAAAGACTGGCAGCATCACCTGCAAGATCTCATTGCTGGAGCAGGGTAAGAAAGAGCAAAACTGCTATATTGACTTGCTGAAAGAAAAAAGCCAACACTTTGTGCCATTGGCAAGGAGCATGAACCAACAGCACAGCACTTCCAAACAACAAGTGCTGGATGTTTAACCTCAAGGAGATCAGGCAGAGCAGTTGAGCTGGATTTACTAATCGTAAGTGCTGAGGTAAACCCATCCCTGCAAACGAGCTGTCGCATCCCCGAACAGCTGATAAATGTGATTACAGGTGAACTGGACATAGGTGACATTAAAACATTCATCAGTGAGTGGTGTGGTTTCATCATGCTAGTCCCCGAAAGGATGGAGCACTGTGATGTTATATCGTCTTGTGGAGTGGAGACTCTTCCAGCAACCGTTGCTCCTGCAGACAGAAGCCTCTGGAGTCAGTAGAAGGGGATTGCATATCGCTGGCATCCCTGAGCCGGATTTCCCTGAGAGCCGTGATACTCAGAAGAAGGTTTGGCTAGAACATGGGCCCTGGATTCCCTCCATTTCTACCTTCTGGGGAGACCCTTTGTGTTAGAGACAGACTATCGACTACAGTGACTGGAATGCATGAAGGACTCCAGTGCACAAATTACAGTCTCGCGCCCTTCAGCTCTCAAATATTGTTAGAGGGGCCGAAGCGTGATCCCAGCTGTCCTCTGCAGATGGTTGGGTTGCTCTCATCTTCCCAAATTCCCCTTTCTTTCCTTATTAGTTTAATGAAGACATTAATGAATTTAAAATTAGCTCCCATAGCAGTCACTGTGGTTAAACACATACAGATAAACGGTTGTGTCTCGGACTGGCCACCTGAGGGCCGAACCAACAGACATCACACATATTGCTCATACATGCGGCAGACATTTTACCTCTTAAAAGACCTGAACGGACTTTTATCAGTGTTCTTATATGCTTGCTGGAATAATGATAGAGGACGCCAAGTATGTGCTGTTTGTTTGTTATGGCACTTATGCTTTCTTAAATTTAAGCAATATACCCAAAGTGTGTATGATAGTTTATGGTATCATGGTATCATATCATATAGTGTATGGTATCATATTAATCTGTTTAATGTTAAAGAATATGATTACCCGTGAGTGTAAGCTGTCAGGTAATAGAGCTGCTAGTTAGTCTGTAACTAGTGTTCGGTAAGATAAGTTATTATTGAAGAGTGCTGTTATTGAAGAATTGCAGTTCTTGGTTTGAGGTTGTTTCCTTTGTTCGTTTTGTTTATTTCTGTAAATAATTGGAGTTTTGTGTACTGTATTGTATATTTATTTCCTCATTTTGTCACACTGTGCTGTCTGCTGGTTTGGGCTGGCAGTGTCCTCCATCCTTTAAGCTGGGGATTTCTGTTTCTCCATGACTCTTCCTCGGTGAAGAGCTTTATTCAGTTTCTCAAGAAGATTCCTTTGGTCTAGCTAGGAGGTGTAACCTTCCTGTTTTAGCCCATCTGTAATGTTAAAGCCTGCCACAGATCCAGTGGTCATTCCTGTCCTAGTGATGCTGTCATATTATTCCTGTTCCAGCCGAAAGGTCAAGGCTGGCACGGTCCAGTAACGGTAACCTGCTGGTAGATGCTGTAACTAAACCCTCTGGCTGCAAAAGTCATCTTTCTCCACTGACAGCCAGGGGTGCGTTTCTCAAACAGCTATGGTCGCAAGTTCTGTCATTACCAATAGAGTTCAGTGGAACTAACGACCAGCGTTATCTAAAAATGCTTTTGGAGTTTGGTGTGAGAACCCTTTACTGCAGGGGGTTCTGCTGAACATAGAAGAAGATATTTTGAAGAATGTGTGTAATCAAACAGTTGACTTCCATAGTATGGAACAAAAAAATACTGTGGAAGTCAGTGGCTACCATCAACTGTTTGGTTACTCACATTCTTCAAAATAACTTACTTTGTGTTCAGCAGAAGAAAGAAACTCGTAGGACTGGAACAACTTGATGGTGAGTAAATGATGACAGAAATTAAATTTTGTGGTGAACTATCTTTTTAAGAGAGTTTCCACTCGACACTGAAGCTGCTGGATTTAGGTTTACAGGTAAAGTTTTTCCATGAATTACATCCAGTTCAGTGCATTACAACAGTATATGTTCGTGCAGCGCTTTTGTTTTTAATTTAACCGGGAATCGGAAAAGAAAACATTAAGTCAGTCTTTTAGTGCGTCACCTATCTATAGGTTTCTTAATCGATGAAACTGACTGAGGAGGGAAAAATCAGCAATAACAGTGACACAAACCATCTGAACGCAGTTGTTCATCCCCGGCTAGTGTGGCGAAACTAAATCAGTTTGTATTATATTTATTCCAGTGGTGTAAATATTGTTTATCACCAAAAGCATGTTTTAATCAAGGATCCCTTTTAAGTTTTTTATTTTTTTATTTTTTTTTACCTATCAATATCCACATCATATGTTAATTACAAAAATAATTTAAATTAGGGAAAAAATAGGGCAACTCTTTGTTTTAAGTAGTCCTTGTTATACATGGTACATGTACTTAGTATTAGCACAAAAAAATAAATGATGCATAATTCCATGCAATAACCCTAAACCTAACCCTTAAGTAAATACATGTTTATTAATATTAATCAGTACTTGAATGTTCAATTACACTGTAACAAGGACACCTTAAAATAAAGTGTAAAAAAATGTATTACTTTTTTATCATTATTATTTTATTACAGGTAATACAATTACTATTTATTGCTCATTATTACAAAGTGTGATCTTTATTTTTTAATCCCCAGAGGAGCGTATTGTAGAATTCACCCTTGCTCTATACCCGACATATATATATATATATATGTGTGTGTGTGTGTACTATACAGAAGTATATATTTTATATTCACTGTCGATCCAGGGACGAGATTTCACCCAGTTCTCCTTCCTTAAGTTTTCTTATTGCAGTAAAATTCAACTTTTGCAAACACATGTAGTTTTGCATTTAGAATGTAATTAAGTCTTGAAAATCTTTCTCGATTTAGCCGCCTGGCAAAACTGATGAGAAAAGGATGTTGAGTCTTAGCTGTAAAGGAAATGGTGGCCAGAACCCAAAGTATCAGACCACACTCGTATATTTCATACGATTTTTGTCAAATCCAGGTACGTATTTTACCCAGTTGCCCATTCGTATGAATTTGTACGAATGACCTACACTAAAAACCCCGCCCCTAAACCTACCCGTCAGTGGGGTCTAGCCCAAATCGTACGAATTCGTACGAGTGAGGTCGTACAAATTCGTACGAATTAGCCACCTCGTAAAATACGTACGAATTGGTCGTGAGATAGCGTTTGTTAAGTCTTGAAAATCTTTCTCGATTTAGCCGCCAAAGACGAAGGACCTGATCGCTAGTTTTTCTTTCATCAGATCTGAATAGTCTGAAGCAGATGAAACTCAGAGTAGAGAATCAGAGTAAGTAACCCCGCTTGGTTAATCATTCCCTCTGGACATGATAATAGGCAGTTTTGTGAGTCTATAAAAGCCTTCATGGCAGGGCTGGTGTTAGAAACGCGAGTGTTTTAAACTGTGCGTCTTTGTGTTTTGAACATTTATATTTTATGTTTTTGGGCTGATCATATGCATTGCTTAAATTCGCTCTTTGTGGTTTGTTTCATTTTTGCTGACTTTCAGAGACAATGGATTTAATTGATTTGTGCTAGTTTTTTCTTCTTCTATTTAGGTTAAAAGTCTTCAGCAACCTTTTTTGTATTCTATATCGATAATAATCCATGCTTTTATCTAAATGTTTACTAGGCATTTTTTTCTCAGAACATTGGATATTTTGGGGTTGTTATTAATCACTAATGTCCTCGTGAATTATGTGATTAAGTATTCCGCTTTTTTTTTTTACTGCATGCTTTTTCAATCAATGTTATGGTTGCTCTGTCTTATCAAGCGTCCCATCTTCCTTTGCCAAACAACATTTGTGTTTGTGTGACAGAATTATTACACTATAATATCTCACATTACAAAGTGCAATAACTGTACTTTATAACATACAAACCCTTTTGATGTTTATACCGATGGATTATGATTAAACATACAAATCATTTAAATGCTAAGTGCGATTTCAGGCAAAATATTGTCTTTTTATTGTCATAACATATAGTTTGCTACAGCTTTACACTGAACGAACTGACTGATAAATCAGAGGACGAGCTGACTGAGCAAGAAATAAAGAATACAAAAAAAGAGTTCTTTAAATGTACAGAATTTCCCAAGTAATAATAGGCTAATGATTTAATAATGTCAAATGAGGTTCATAAAGAGAGTAAGAAGCACCAGAGTGTGACCCGGATAGCCCGATATTAAATTCGAATTTTAAAAAGTATCGATGTTGCAACATTTTGCGTTACACGATGATAATTCAGTTACTGTTTGTTATTATTATAATATTAAACAATATATAATATTATAATAGGTGTTCCAAATAGGCTACTTTAATGTTTTAAAGCTGGTAATGTTAAAAATCAGTTTTTATGTCACCGTTGTTATTTGCTTTTATTAAATTTCCACGATTTGTATGTAATTTGAATACTGCGAAAGCAATAACTACGTGAATATTGTAACACTAAATGTAAACATCTGTTAGCTTATTATGAACCCCCTGCACATTGAAATGTAAAAATAAGCCTAATTGAGAGCATATGATCATTAATGTTAAGGAGAACATTCTCTAACCCAGCTTTAATTGAGGGAGATGGGAAAGCCAAAGTATGGATTTCCTAAGAGCCTGATGAAGATTGATTTAGAATGAGTAATTAAACACGCCGAAGTGACGTGCATTGTCTTCTTATCAGAAGCGATTAGAATATCAGTCTACACAATGTGGCTTGACTTCATATCAGTGATCGATTGATCAGAGGATGACGATCATTTACTGACAATTTATTAGACCTGGAAATAAACAAAAACTTTTATTTTATTTTAGAAGGCAGTAGCTATAAATAAAAATAAACATTTGCAGAAATCCGGTGATTTATTTTGTGCTTATCTTCTGTGCGCTTTAGTTGTAGAATTTTTTGTGCTAGCCTATTTAAATCTAATTAAAAAAAAAACTATTTTAAGTCCAACTGACATTATCTTAACTAGAATTTATACACACACACACTAGAATTTATAAAAAAAAAAAAAAAAAAAACACACACACACACACAACAAATGAAAAATGTAGCGTGATTCACTAGAATGTGTTTTTGTCAGAAACAATTAAAAACCGCTCGAAGTGTTATTTTCAATGTTATTTCTACTCAAGTCTATAATAATAATAATTATAATTATATGTGTGGCAGCGCTTAACAAGTCCATGCGCGTGAGTTTCTGTAAAGACTGAACGTAACTGAAAATTGCTTCGCTCTGTTTTCAGCAGATTCTCTTCTTCGAGGTTTTGGCGTTGTCCTCGGTGTGTGATGTTCACTTTCAGACAGTCTCTTGTTTGATTTGGGGAATGGGTTTAACGCGTCCTTGAAAAGGCATGTCAACATTGTGCAGTGAGCTCATTCTGTTAGCCTGACAGAGCAAAGCAGAGGAAGTGACCATTAACACTCCGAGCCGACCTTTTAGGAAATTAAAGGCATTATTATCAGTGGAAAAGGATCAGTGGCATTAAGGAAAACATCAGTTACGACAGACCTTCTCCTTCGTATCATCTAAATAGCTACACCTAAATACACCCATGCAGATAAAACAGTCACTTAATGTGGCAAACCGTGATAAGGAACAGATTTTAAAGTTTGCCTTTCTCTCTTTCATCCTAAAGGTATATTTGGATATAATTGTGTGCTTTGGAAATCATTTATAATTAAGGAATGTGCTGAGCATTAAAAAAAAAAAAGCCAATGGCAGGATTTAGTGCATTGTCAAACAGCATATATTGATAAATAATGATGTCAAGTTTAATATATCGAAGGAGAAAAGGCAAGAGTTTAATTGATTCTGCATGCTTTGAAATTTAGTTCGGCGAATAGGAAAAATCCCTTAGATATGATTGAATGATTTTTTTAAAGATACAATATTTTTCAATTAAAAGTGTAAATTCAAAGCTAATTTTAGATTATGTACAATGTCCGGGGTTTTTTTAACAATCAGTGTACAGCCCACGCTGATTTACCAGTTCTTTCGACAAATTATTTTAGGAATTCTTTCTTTTGAGGTTTATTCAAACATTACCATTAACATAAGCACAATTTCAATCAACAGGGGTACAACATAAAGTTATAGCTTTGTTTTTTAGTCTACACATTCATATAATTTTTTACAAAACATTTTTATTTTGACTCGAAGTAAGCATGCGGTAAATCTATCGACACAATGAAACAACTAAGAATCCAGGCTGTCGATGAGAAGCCACGAGGACAACAAACCATCTCCGTGACACTGAATACAAACACGACGAACACGACTCATCACAAGGCATAATTACCACGACATGCTGCGCTAATTACACGCTTGTGTTTTGACAAACCATTGTTCCCACTTGGAGCACTGCGTCAAATTTTGTTCCACGTTTATATTTATGTACAATGTATGAGTTTAACTTGTCTTCAAAACGTTGAAATCCAAACAATGGATTTAAATTGTTGTGCAAGTTTAGGTGAACACAGACAATCCGCATATTCCTCTGTAAGATGCCGATCGCACCAGATCCAGACACGGCTGTGATTTCTCCAGAGTCCGTTCACTTGAGGTGAATTCGTCAACTGTTGTACTGGCACGCGTTTAGACTAGAGCCGGGACTCTGCAGCCCGCTATATCCGAAAGATGGATGCTGCTTGGATTTCAGTCTTAAGGAGTTACAAGTGTCCCTGTAGACGCTGTAAGGAGATCCCGGAGGTCCGTAGGGGCACGCTGACGAGCTCATGGCCGGACTGATCGCGGAGCTCGCGATTCCGTTCAGGTTACCGATGTTGTTCAGGCCGGTGGTCGGCATGCCAGGCACGGCGGAGTGTCCCATCCCGGACGCCATGCTCATGGAGGAGATCGAGGTCGGGGCTGAGAACATGGACTGGGACGTGAGGGGACTCATGGAATTGAAGAAGGTGAAGTTCTTGGTGGACAGCGGGGCTGTGGCCAGGCCTTTGTTGGTCCAGTTGTTGTAGGTGTACGCGGGATAGACGTCATCATAGGGCTGCATTAGTCCGCTGAACTGGGGCAGGTAACTGTTCTTACACAAATCCATTTGCTGGTTGCGCTCCCTTTTTCTCCACTTCGCCCTCCGATTCTTAAACCAAACCTATGAAAAAACACGCATTATTCACTCAAGCGCAACAAATGCTGTTATAGACTCAAAGCAGTAGTCCTAACCTTATGCAAAACCTATTTTTATTGCTGTAGAGGTCATTTGCAACATATTTAATATTCACAATTAGATGAGCACATTAGCTACATATGTATATGAATAGCTTACAATTTACAGTGTCAGCGAGATACTTTTCATAAGCATTTACTACAAAACCCTGCAGCACAAAAGCAGTCATCAGTAGCACAGGTATATTTGTAGCAATAGCCAACAATACATTGTATGGGTCACAATTATACATTTCTCTTTAATGCCAAAAATCATTGGGATATTAAGTAAAGATCATGTTCCATGAAGATATTTTGTAAATTTCCTACCGTAAATATATCAAAACTTAATTTTTGATTAGTAATATGCATTGTTAAGAACTTCATTTTGACAACTTTAAAGATGATTTTGTCAATATTTAGATTTTTTTGCTCCCTCAGATTCCAGATTTTCAAATAGTTGTATCTCAGACAAATATTGTCCTCCTAACAAACCATACATCAATGGAGAGATGATTTATTCAGCGTTCAGATAAAAAAAAAATCTCAATAAAAAAAGACATATGTGTGTTTTTTTGTTGTAGGGTGTCATTTTTAGTTTTTGAAAAAATATGAGAGCGTGTTGTGTGTGTTTTTGTATATATGTGTAAAAAAGTGTAAAACATCAGTCATTTAGCGAACGCTGATGAGGATCGGAAAATGTTTTTTGAATGCTGTGGAATTATTTAAAATAACGGCTTGCAAGGAAATCTTTCTGAATATCGCTGAAAGAGGCAATAATATACTTTTGCTTTCGTGGCTTGGAAGTAGAGCTTTTAATCCTTTAAAAAATAATGAGAAGCAATCCTAAATCTAATTTAAAAAAGTTCCGTTTTCAAATTCATAATAAGATACGCACTGAACAAACAAATCAACAATTTACAAATTGAACACTTCTTAGAACTGTTAAAACCTAATTTAGTTGGCATATTAAATAGGTAATTTTAATTTGCTAGTTAATATGCACATTTGATCCGCATCATCTTGTAAATATTCCACTGAAATAAGTGAGAAAATACTCTCCAGTCTTGGCCTGAAACGCACCCAAGGCCATTCTGTAGCTAAAATGTTAGGTAACACTTTATTTTAAGGTGTCCTTATTGCACGTTACTTGTACGTACTATTATAATAACAGCAAATTATGCATAATTACATGCATGATGCAAGTAACCCTAAATCAAACCCTAATCCTAAACCTAACCATATAGTGAGTACATATAGTTAATGAATATTACACAGTAGGCTCAAATGTATAATTACACTGTAACAAGGACACCTTAAAATAACGTGTAACCAAATGTTGTGTTTATGCAAATGTTTCTGACTGCATTAGGGTTTTTATGATTGTCGTACCCGGACCCGGGCCTCCGTGAGGTTGGTCCACACTGCGATCTCCTCTCGGGTGCTCATGTCCGGGTATCGGTTCCTCTGGAAAGTGGCTTCCAGCTCCTGCAGCTGCTGGCTGGTGAAGTGTGTCCTCTGCCGTCTTTGTTTCTTTTTCTTGGAATCGTCGGCATTCCCATCGTCGCTTCTCTGCTCGACTGACCTCTCCTTTTCTGGGGAGAATAATTTTGAGGTGATATGTGGTGCTCAGTCGCACCTATTTTGCCGAAGATTTGGAAGAAGTCGGACTCAAAACGGGAGTCGGACAAAAGAGAATCACGATTCGTGTGCACAGACTGGATGCGCTCGTCAAGCCATAAATATGCAAACACGTCTTATTAAAACATGTCTCTCAAACGGGACCTATATTCTCACACTGCTCACGGCTGTATTATTTTAAATATCCAGCACAGAAGTTAAAGGCCTATCCAGTGGAAAGAACTTTCGGCCGTGTTTTAAACGCAGGCCTAGTTCATTGTAGTTTACGCATCTCGACTACTTTCCTATAAAGATTTGCAGTTTATGCAACAGCGTCCTCCAGCCAATAAACACGCATTTAATTCAAATATAATTTTTAGAAACCGGTTTGGTAGCAGTTATCAAGTTCTTGATCAAAACATAGGCTATATCCAGCAGTTCAAAAAATGTATTGAGAAAGCAACAAATGCGTTAATAATACAGGCTAAAAGTGAATTTATATTTAGTTTTTGCTATTGCAAGCTTCCAGCGTTCAATAAGCGCTGCACTACTTCTGCTAAATTAAGCTGAAGAAAAAAAAAACAGCTAAACAAATAAATAAGTTATTTCTATGTACTAAAGCAAAACATTGTAGGCATAGCAGATATGGCAGGAGACAATATTCTTAACATGTAAATAAATGCATGCTTTTAGTCAAATAGGCTTGCTTGCATATCTTTCGGCCTGTTAATTTTGTATGGTTTATTCTGTGGATGGGTATGTAAATATATGTCGTTTACCTGCTGTTTCATTATCTGAAGATTCGCTGCTCGAGTTCTCTAACGTTTCTCTGGTGCTGTTGCTTCTCGGCAGATGAAAAGATGAGGCCATGTCCAAATTCATTCCACCTTTAAAACAATCATGCGTTACAAAAGCTCTTCCAGCGCTGCGACGCGAGCGTCGGTATATTTGCAAAGCAATCCACCCCGCTTTTCTAATGAATAAACACGTGGACAGCCAGCGATCTCGCGCGATATTGTCCTCTAAACTACTGTAGATATATTCCTGAAGAGTGAATGTTTGGTGTGGACGAATGGAGGTGCAGAAGCAGCTAACAGCAGGACCCACCCATCCTCTCTTCCCCGCGTCCACTGTCAGTCCCACCCACACAGCCCAATCATTTCTTACACAGACCTTTTCCTTCAGTCGAGCTTCTGGCAATATCGCTGCACCTTGTGTCGGAAACAGTGTTTTTGAACAGTAAGAGGCTATTAGCTTAAAAAAAAAAAAAAAAAAAAAAAAAACCTTTTTCAAAAAAAGAAAAGAAAAAAATTAAACATTTTTAAAAATGTCATTTCTTTTTTGTTTTTTGCAGCTTGACTATTCCAACTGAATTGTGTTTCTAATAAAGCTGATTAAGTTCATTTTTACATCAACCATATTTTGTCCAGTGTGCACAATTACTGTTATTCTCGTGCGGTTTCATTGAATCAAGGTCAGCTCTTAATTGTTAACATTAACTTTATTCGCCACTGCCAATTCCATTTGTTCTGCGAGCAGCTGGGCTTTCGCTGCTTTGAATACTGGCGACATGTCAGAGCCAGCAAACCAAGCGGTGTGTTCAGAGGAAAAGTCTTTTGCATTTGAGGTTCATGAACACGTTATTATGCTCAGTGACTGTCCAGGACTAATGCCTACAAACATTACAACTGTAACTATGTTACAACTATTGCCCAAACAATGACGCTTCTGTTTGGAAACATAACGTAAAATGTCCAATAATGAGAAATATAATATGGGCTTATTGTGACAGTTTCACTGTCAGTCAGAAAACTTCTCACTTTCAGGTCTGATTGTTCTGTGCGGGATCTCTTCAGGTTAGTGGCGCCTGCTGGTTGGTGAGAATAAAGCCGCCTGAGAGCCGCCTTACAATCATCCGCGGCCCTTAAACGAAAAATATTACACTCAGAAAAGCGCCATTTCTCAATGTTTCCAACACAGAGTCAGCCACCAGCTTTCTCAAATTATTACCGCAGTTTCCACACGGACGACAATTTATATTTGTATTTTATAAACAAAGAAAAGGAAGGTTTATGTCTTTACTGTTGTGGCTTTGAAAAAAAAAAAAACATTATCGCCATATTTATAACAAACTTTCCCCCGATTTTGGCCTTAGCATCTGACCTATTTTCTTTGAATAATTTATTATTATTATTGTCATTATTGTAATTTACGGAGAAAACAGTTAGTCAGATCTGTCAGACTGTATTTTCTTACACAATATAACAGGAATAATTGCTGAGATCTGACAGCATCATGCAGGCTTTTTCTTCTTTGGGCAAGGATTGAACATATCTGCGGTGTGCTTATTTTAATTGTATTTAAATGTATCTGTTGCTTTAGTTTAGGTTCATTAGTCGCCATACTCTAGTGAATAACTACCCATTTAAATATTCTTCCCAATTAATACTAAAAACAGCATCATGGACAAAGACCTAAAGATTTGTTTCGTTGGTTTGCAGGTGAATTATATATTTTCATACAATCTGTAATAGAAAACTGTGCATTTCTATAATGACAATTCGCGGGAATTTTTTAAATGGGAGAAAATGTAATGTCGGTGTCCTCGATAATTCAAGAGATTGGCATTAGCTTATCTTAATTGATATAGGTTAGTCTAACAGTTTAATTCAATCACATAACGTCGATCACGTGTGTCTTTTTTGTTGTATGCATTGCTTAAACACCAACGAGCGCACTGATAAATATAAAGAGTGGAATCATAGTTAATAGGTTAATTTGACAGGGGATGATTTAAGATGTGGATGTAATACCTTTGCTTATTTTAGATATATCTGTTTTCTGACTGAATAGTTCGCATCACTTCGAAACATCAGCGTCCAAACTACAGCAAATTAAAGGTGTTTCAAGAAAAGAGGCGACTGCAAAGCCAAATAAAGCACACAACTTAATCATTCTCATTTTCTCTCTTAATGAACATTTAAACTGCTCGATATATAGCCAGTTCAGATTCTCAGGTTTTGGCCTTCAGGTTAATTTAGATGATGATGCTCGCACACACATTCAGCCACATTTGACTGACTCCTTCACTAAACCAACCGGATATTATGTGAAAAACGAATAAATAATAATAATAATAATAATAATAATAATAATGTAAATAGGCTATTTTAAGGAAGCACGTGCACTGAAAAAAATCTAACAAAAAATAGCAATACCAATGAACTGGTTTTAAATCAAAAATATTGTTTAGCATCACTGAATCAACCTAAATACATTTATGTATACCAACAAAACTCATTTTATGGGTTAAATCATTTGCAGCGTATATTTAAAAAAGCCTGTGAATAATTGTTGGACGAGTGGATGTTATTATCATTATCATTTTTTACGACTGCATCTGGTCTTAGTAGTGACCGATACTTTGTTGTAAATAAATAGGCTGTTATTATTATTATCATAAGCCTGTTATTTAGAGATGCATTCATAAGAAGCCTCATGACAACGGTGTAATAAGTATTTATTTATAGCAAAATGAAAATACTCCAGATGATTTTGAACAGGGATATGGAAACAGGCCTACTAGATTTTAGAAAACACTCAGTCTCGAGCACAACCTTTTCGTGACATGACAGTGTCTCCAAAAAATAAAAAATTCTACAACATACTGAAATCGCACGGCTGTTTTATTAGTGATGATCACACTCTTGGCGAATCACGAATACGAACTATATCTTTGTGTTATTCCTGTATCGAGAGTGCTCCGGAGCAGCACAGCATGACTGCAGACCACAGCGGTGTGTTCCCCGAGCACTGCATGCAGAACCCGCGCCTGTTACATTGTTACATATTCAGTGTTTATACTGAGCTCATTTAGGTTTGCTCTGCACTGACCCACAAGAGGATGACCGGCCACCAGTTGAAGTGAAACATTTAGATTTATCGAGTTATAACGGAACCTGTTATGCACTGCGATAATTAAAATAAATACCTAAATAAATAAAAAAAAACTTAACTTCAAATGCTAAACAGTACTAGGCCTTAAAGTACCGCAATACTTCCAAACAAACATTGTTAATAAGCGCCGAATAGTGACTCACGTGTCAGTGCTCTGAAAGGCTGTTTGTTTCCTTTTTTCGTGTATTAAATCGTCTCCATGCATTTACAGTATATAGTTCCTCAAATGTGTGTTGGTAAGCAATGTTCAAAATTATGCGGCTGAAGATGCGGCAGCGCAGCCTCTATCAGGTAGATGAAGTGACGTCACAGGCGCATGACGTCACGCGCCTGCTCGCGGATGAGCCTCTGTTCGAGTGGATGGTGAGATGACGTTTCAGATCAAGTACACAAATTACTGTCATAAGCGCGCTGATCGGAGTCTTTGTGCGTGGTCACTTATGAGATCTAGACTTTTATTTCACACACTGGTTAGTGTATATCTACTCCATTTCTGTTGTTATCCTCCTTTGAAACCGATTATTAAAACAGTTACGCATTTTAATCATATGCTTTATGTTGCCCGAATAGAAACGTTTTATTGTCGCATATCAAATCTTAGAGAATCTGTGTATTACATTTACAATTTTAAAATAAGTAGCCTATAGCCTAGCTACACGGTCTTAAAAGACAGTTAAAACTTGAATAAATGAATGAATGAACGAATACAAACTAGTCGCGTTAAACAAGAAATGTTAATATATAAAATATCAGAAATATTAAACTGACTAATATTAATTATTAAAATAATGATTTATAAAATGTTAACTCACACTATCGATGCCTCTATTAATAACTGGACATCAATGTTCAGTATATTTATGTATATTCCTCTAGTTTTTCTAAACACGCATTGATAAAATATATGACTGAATTAAATTTGAGCAAACTTTAATGAGTGAAGCAGCTTACAATAACAATCATTATATTATAGTTTATGGTCGCTACTACAAAGGTCAAATTCTCAAAATTACAGACTTTGATTTCTCTGTTGTTTTATGACTTTGCTACCAGAGCCTCAAGCCACGCAAACAATAAACTGACGTTCATTAGAATGGCGTCTTCGCTTGTTAATTTTCTTTTTAAAAAATAAAAATAAAGTAAATTAATTAATAAAAAATACTGCCGAGCACTTTGTTGTGGAGAGCCGTATAATTCTGACTGTTACATTAAGATCTGTTGATGAAACATCGGCTACTACCAATCTTATTTGCTGTTACATTTAAAATGGTAATATTTTGTAATGTTTTGGGATCTCAGAAGAGCTCATTATGCATGGAAGATACATGCACTGAGCAAGGTTTACTGGCACGTTTAAAGATGTTGCTTCGTCATTTAAGGATTTACAAATAACATTAGGCTACAGTTCCACTCGCTTGAAACTTGAAATCGTACCTAAATCAATGTTCACCAAAAGTATGGCAGCGTATTTTTGCATTGACTGAGCTAGGTCGTGTGTGAAGCTTGTGAAAATGACAGCACTTCTTCACAATTGGTTTCCAAATGGTCCTGTCACCATCGGCGCGTGCTCTGAAAATGCGTTCTTTTAATTAAGACTTGAGCGCCTTACCCGATCCACACGAACGCTTTGCTGCACGGTCTTGCGTGCCTCTGTTTATTTGCTGAGATTATTGTCTGACCTCCAAACGGAGTTTAGCATGAGATTTTCTGGAATAATTTTCTTGAAACACTCAAACGCTTCTGTATGCTCGCTTAATGGCGCTAGATATGGCGGAGTCTCTGCTGTATGACTGCGAGATTTATCACTTTAAATGCAGTCAGTTATGTTTTCGGCTATTCTCTGATTTGTTTGCTAATATTGTTTAGTTTAGTGTAATTTGCTTATAATTTAAAACAAAGTTGCAACTGAAAACAGTGTATAATGTAAGGAATAATTAACAGGGGCCGCTGAATTATTGAAACGCGCCCCCGAGGCGCTTGATGCCGCGGAGCGATACACCTCCAGTGTGCATAAGGGAGTACATTATTCCAATTAAACCAAGGTTACCACACCTCACGTGATTTATTTCAATGCATTTTTCAAGTTTTGGTCTTTAAACGCTATAGTGTGCAATTTATTACATGGGCTAGCTAGCCAATCAAGCATTATTTATCTAGAACTAGTAAAGAAGACTTGAGCCATTGATATGCAGTAATTGGAGAAAGAGAACGTGTGTGTAAGACAGACAGACAGACAGCCAGAGAGAGGGAGAGAGAGAGAGAGAAAGAGATAATGTTCGGCTGCAACGTCTCTCTAATAATGTTTCAATTTAACTGTTTCTGAGAGAATGTCGTGTAGTGGGTGGGAGTGTGATAGAGAGTTTCTGTGCGCGTGCCAGTGTCTGTATATGTGTGCGTTAACCCGATCTCATGAAAGTGCGTTTCAATGGCACGATTCTCTGTTTGTATTTGGCATGCATATGATACGCAGTTGGTAGGTTTAGGGTTGTGGGGTAGGTGCATATCATGTGCACGTCAGTGTTTATTGTATACACGCCAAAGCCAGCTTCTGCTATAAATAGCACGTAAAATAATAAAAAAAAAATCGTGCTATAGATATTCATTTTCAGAGCGTCATGCTTTCTATAGATGAAAGCTAATTTATTTTAAAAAGAATATGGACATTGTCATTTTTATCCCGTTGTTTGTCATTTTTATTTGGAAAATGAAATCTGCAATGCGGTTATGGCCTTTCTTTCAAGCAAATACATAGGCCTATTTTATTAAACAAAATAATGGTTTTCACAAAATCAAAGTAATCACAGGTAAACCTTTTATTATGCAGGTTCAGGATCGGAATCAATTTTTTTACTTAGCTTATTAAAATTTGTTAAGCATCTACATAACAGGACTATCTATATAAAAGCAGTCAGCTGTGAAATGCACGGGTACATATAGTATAGTTTTTTCAGGAAACAGCTTTGTGATTCATACTAGAGCGTTTAATGGAAAATCCAGGAGGCCTCTGTTCCTGCAGCTTGTATGTGGCGGGCCATAACTCCTGAAGGTCCTCAAACAGGTCCTGGTCCTCCTGCGGCTTTAGTCTGTCTCTCTGAGTGATATAATGAGAGGACGTTGGTCCAGTTCAAAGGGACAAATTTTGCTGATTCCTCAGAGAGAAAATTGTGTCTTTTCCCATTCTTTGATTGTATTGCGACTTTGATAGTGCATGTTGTCAAGTCATTGGAAAAACAGTGTAAGAAATTATATATATTTTTGATAAATAATGATACCTCTTACATCTTACAATACAATACAATCTCATTAAATAAACAGTGCACAGTTCATTTTTTTGTCCAACATCTGTATTAAACAGCTGCTTTAAATGATCATTCATCGATGCAATAGGAGAAATCTGCTTTATCAGTGCTATAGTAAATGGTAAAGTGCTATAGAAATAAAGCTGACATGACTCCTCAAAATGCTAGTAAATATTATTATGTTAGACTAAAACTAAAGCTTTCACAGAGTATAAAATATTTGGTATTTTTTGTATTTACACTTGTGGTGTTTCCAGTCAAAAGTAACCAGCCACTAAATATGCTCATAAATTTCCTGTTATGCCATATCTAAAAACTGAGGAGCATAATCTTAGATTAATGAGGCCCACGACCAATCAGTTCCAAAAAGAAATACAAAACCTGTGCTATTTGAAAGAAAACAAGCTGGTAATAACAAAGCATAAAGAAAGATTTACAAGCAATTTTTCAAAGGCTGGTCATTTCTGACCGGGAACACCAAATTAGTTGAAGGATTTTTAAGCAGCACAAGGGTTAAGAACCAGAATATAGCTACTTCTGTAGCCACTCTGTTGGTTTAGTAAAGTGTTTTTGATCAATGTCATGAAGCATCATCACAACCATCAGTTCTACATTCATTCCTCTGTAGAATTTCCTGCTACAATTCGCTGCAGTGACCGCACACAATTACCCTGCTGAATGACCAGCATTATGCTAATTAGAGCTGATTAGACCTGGACTGGTGCTGGTCTATCTGCGGGACTAGAAGAGTCATACAAAACATAACTTGTTGACCAAGACAGTTCAGAGACACCAGCACCTAAAACACAACATAAGCAGGTGACTTCAGGAAGTTGTATTGACATGGTTACTTCAATTTTGTTATCTGTTTGGTAGTTTTGTGTTTAGTCTGTTGTTCCAGTAATCCTGTGCAATATTTATCTAATCTTGAGACAGGTTGCAGTAATGGTTTACTCCATAATGACTTCACTCTCATGCAGTGCTATGAGCAAACCACAGGCGAGGATAAAAACCCTTGCGCTGTATTGTTTGGAGGGTAGGACTGAAGTGTCTTGGTGAGAAGACTGAATGTACATCGACAAGAAACTACAGTAATTCCTGTCAGTATTTTTAGTGATTTGTGAGGATGTAATATTATTTATATGTTTCATGTTTTCATTTGCATGAGCAGTTATGACATTGTAAAGCACATGACAGTACACAAACTGTTTATGGATAGTTGATCAAATTTAATAATGTTTAAAAAAACTGCATGTATTTTTATAATGAATAAAAATAAACTTTTTTATTATTAAATTGGTAGTGGACGATGCATTAATGTAAAAAAAACCAAATAAAAATAAAACAGCATGGATGAGCTGTGGAAACATCCGTTTAATTGTTTTATAGAGTAGGGATGTGCATTTGTCAACAAGGAAATCACAAACATTTTGCTTGAGGTCTGGACCTGAGCCTTTGTTTCGATATCAAGAGCTGTTAAATAATATGTTAAAGCCCCATGATTTCTTCAGTTTGACATAGTTTGAGTGTAATGTAAGCTACATTAATATGTTGTGCAAGATATTTCGCACACAAAGGCCTTTAGTCCTCAGTAAGTGTCTTTTGCACTGCTTGTATCTTTAGGTGCTGTTTTGACAGGGTTTGATGAGGAGAAACATCATCCGTGGGAGTTCAGCATTTTTACGCCATCGCTGCTCTCGGTATTCTGAGCTCTTTATGTGTCCTGACAATAAGATTTATCGAGAAAACATTACCGTTGTGTAAAATACATATTTAAACAATTGTTCAGACAAACAAAGAGACAAAGTGAACGCAGGGTGATGTCAGAGCGCAGGGCGTAGCGGAGTGTGAGGACACACACCGGAGCCTTCACTTCACGGCTTCTGAATGAGGGGAAGGTGAGGTCTTCAGATGAGAAAAGCACACTGTCGAGAGAGACAAAACTCTGCAAAGATGATTAAAAAGCTGTCAGGGTGTGTGCTAAAGACAGAGAGAGAGATTCAGAAAGGAAAAAAAAACAGAACAAATACAGAAAACACAGTAACACAGGAGTTTGTATGAGGAGACTCTTTTGTTAATGCTTCAATTTACAAAATAAGCAATAATGATAATGCATTTTGAAGTTTGCAGATTAAAGGTAAGTGACTAGAGAAAATCATGAATCCAAACTTTGTAGAATTTTCTGGTTTATGCTCTTTGGTCTGATAATGATAAACTGTATTTACAGCCCATCTCTCAGCTGATGTCCTCTGAGATCAGTCTGGAACATTTCAGACATCAAAAGAAATGAGAGGGAACAAAAAACAAAATATATGCCAAAGACAATAAGGTGAATGTACATATATATATATAAACACACATATATATGTCATATATAATGGTAAATAATTGTGAATGCAAATACAAATCCAGGCAGTTTTGGTGGTGCTATTGAGTTTTTGAACCGTTCACACTGACAATCATTTACAAAACCTGAGTGAGAGGTGCATTAGCAACATGATGCCTGGTAATAACCAGATCTGCACAGAGGGAACACTAGATATGTTTATAAAGCCTTTACATACTGCTGCATAAAAGTACTAGGTATTTTATATCTTATACAGTATTGCATTTTATTGAGTCTGTTTCACAGGGCATCAACTGGATAGAAAGCTTGATGAGAGCGAAATTTGGCAATAATGAAGAAGACTGGCCTCTTGATGTAAATGTACCATCAACTATAGACAGTTTATTGTCTCTTACAGTTTAATCTTCGCCAATAATGATGAATGTAACTATGACCTGCTGATTTACATTTTCTGTACAAAAAATGCAGTGCATTCCAGCCTCTTCAGAGTGAAATCAGTCCAGAAAAGCATTTCTGTCTGAAACACAATTTACTGCCAGGCCTAGGAATTCAACATGCTCCAGATCTGGGAAAAGCCCTCTCAAGCGCCACAGTCAGGAACAACCCTGGCTTTTTTATCTAGATGGTCAGATAAAATGCTATCTGCCCCATAAAGCTGTTCATGGCAGTCTTTAGCAGGAGGCACTTCAGTGTCACTGCGGCCAGAGCTCTGATAAAGTTCAAGCCAAACACAGGCGTATTTAGAAGGGCAATAAAAGGCTGCCGAAACGCAGTGCCTGGGAACGATCTGAACTCTTCCCTCATTCCTGTCTACGGGCATCCAGACACATGTGAATGAACGGCATGAACTCTGGCTATCCTCAGCGAGAATGGAAAGTGATGGTTCTCAGCAGAGTGAGACACGCACATGTGTGACGGGGCAGTCGGAGAAGCGCTGTTTGCATGCATCTCCTCAATCCATTATACAAACATGGAGCACTTTCGGTAGAAAAGCATGCATCTCTCGGTAAGTTTCCACTCTTTAACTGTTTGGCAGATATGATTGGCATGCAAAACGGCCCGCGATGTTGGCTAACCGTTGGCTGTTCATTTTCCTCCCAAAGATGCTGTTTTCTTAGGAGAGAAGCCCAAACATGATGGGCCTGTTTATTCGCAGAGAATACGCCTTTGTCTGGGCCTCCCAGGTAAGATAAAGGAGACAGACAGAGAGAGGGCCTTACAGGACCACCAGTGTTGCGTGCATGTGTGTGTGTGTGTGTGTGGCCGTGTTTGCCTGTGTGTTTGTTGCTGGGCGTGTTTGTGTACATATGCAAACATGTGTGACTAATTCAGGCAGCAGGACTTTGTATGGGATCGTTCTGTGAGCTAGGAGGCGTAGTAACTCGATCACTGTCACTCTAAACAGCACATTTACCCTGGTCTCTCCTCAAAGCCGTGCTTGAGCCTCATGCAAAACCAACAGAGGAGCGGAGGAGGATAGCACGTGAGTGACCGGAGGAGAGTCTGCAGGTAAGAAAAATGAAAAACGAGAGCAATTTAAAGGGAAAACTTTGTACCTCAGTTACAGTTATTGCACGTTTTCTGAAAATGTACGAATGAGCCACCTTTGAGCAAACATGCCACACTTTACTGGGTAATGGATGCTAAATTAAAACACACAGCCCTCTCTGGAATATAATATAGTTTACTAAAGAGACAAAAATCCATCAGTGTGACGCTGTCATGGGCCAATAACTCCTGAAATAAATAAACATCGTCTGTCTGTTGTTACTGCTGCGGCTAAAAATGATAACTCCGCAGCAAAAGAACTTAATGAAATGATTTCTGATATGAGTATCCTGAAGCTGGAGCTGTTGACATTGCTGACACGCTGGCACACTGACTGCCTAAATGCAACGTTTTTCCTGCTTACACTGAAGGAAAATATTCAACCAAAGGAAAAACGTTCTGCTACCTACATTTTTGCAAAACTCAAAACAAATGTACCTGTACTTACAATTCACTGCAGTTTTCAGCTTTAATAAACAGATTTTTGAAATCACTAAAGTCAAAGTATATTATAAGGAACAATTCTCACTATTAACTTAAGTTGCTGATTAGCATGCATATTACTAGCATACTGGCTGTTTATTAGTAGGCTACTTATAAGGCTCATATCATATTTCTAGATCCCTCATACCTAAACTTAACAACTAATGTACTAGTAATAAGCAGGAGTTTAGGTGTTTATTGAGACAAGAGCCATAGTTAATAGTGAGAATTTGTCCTTAAAAAATAAAGTGTTGCCATTAATAATTAGTATATTTTCTTGCAGTTCCTTGCACAATACTGTTATGAGCTCAAAACTCGTTTACCATAGTGCATGATTTGTGATTTTAATGTTTGCATCACATACTAGCTCCACATGTGGCTTTTCTGGCAAAGTAAACTTGCTCTGTTGCTCACCTGGTACAGCACGTAATAAAGTGATAAAATAGTTCAAAGACTTCTAGAAGCAAGATAAAATGCCATGGCTGCTTCAGTTTTTTTTTTCATCTCACCTTTGCCTTTGTTAACACTCGTGGGTCGAGCGTTAAATTTTTAGTATAATTTCTGAACAGCGCGCTACATGCAAAAGCAAACGAATTAAAACATGGCTAGATTCGCCTTCATTTGTTTTAGATAAAATTGAAGGTGCTTTTGGCATCACTGACTGGACATTTGATTTCCCAACGAAAGGTACAACTATAGCCATGATAAAAACATGCCAGATTCACGATCATCTGTAAAAACCGCTTTTAGCGCCACCCACTGGACATTTCACTTTGAAAGTGTCACGGTGCAAAAAGCAGTATCAGTTTAAATAAATGTGGCCACAGGCAAGTTTCTCCAATGAGCCTGGGGTTTCAAATCACAGAATGACATTCTATGGGATTGTGCACTTCTGGTTTTGTGTGAGGAGTTTCCAACAGGGCACTTTCCTGTTTGAACACGAACACACAGAGAGGTCCATCCAGAAACGGTTTGGTGAGATGCGTGTGAGAGAACAGGCCTGCACAGAGCCCTGACCTCAACCCCAGTGAACACCACTGGAATGAACTGACAGCCGGACTGATTAGCCTATCTCACTGAGGTTCCTGGGCCTGAGCACTAAATCCTCGCTGAGATCAGCTGGAAATCCTTCCTGAGGAGCAGGATGACTGGACAAGCTATTTCATATTAATGCCCATGATTTTGAAATTAAGTATTTGAGGACAACATAATGCACATGCTTTTAGCCATGTAATGAAGTTAACTAATCATCGGGTAACGCATTACATATAACGCGAGTTACGTAATCAGTTACTTTTTTTAAGTAACTAGTAAAGTAGTGCATTACTTTTTAATTAAGAAGGAAAAATCTCAGTTACTTTTTCAAATTAGTAACTCCAGTTACTGTGTTTCTCATGTATTGAGTGACAGCTCTGGTGTTGCCATGGTGACAGAAATCAGGAGTGAGTGCAGAGCATTGTGTGTGAACAAGATCTTACTGTAGTTCTATGAACATGAACATGTGTTTACTCATCTCACCTGCACAAAAACAGATTAAGTATTCCTCAATATGAATAAAAATGGTCAAATGCAAACTCTGAATATTATACCAACCTGCAATAATAAACCTGCAATAAATAAGACAAATATAATTTATGTATTTAATCCAATTTTATTAACCAATAACTGACCTTTGATGATCCAATTCAACCATACTAATAAGCAAAATTGACATATTTGTGTTTCATTTTTGTTTTTGCTGAATAGTGTTGAACTTTGTTCTCCTGTGTCATGTTCTTCATCAATTAGTTAATTAGAAGAAGATATTTTTTTTCATAATCATTTTAATCATTAGATTAAAAGGCTATTAAAACAAAGTTATGTGTAATTAAGACACCCAGCACTCTGATGCTGCTGTAATGTTGTTGGTTCACATAATCAAAATTTGAATATGTTGTCTACCATAAGCTATAAATAAAGAGTTAAGATGATGTGAAGCTGCGGCCGGGGGGCTTCATGTTAACAGTGTTTAGTAGTTCTTTAGCGATACCATAATGTTAGTCGCTGCACTGAACATGACGTGTTGGAGTGACTCTGAGAGCTGTAGTGCATGGGATCGTTTTCAGTTAATGGCATAATTTTTTTTCGTCATGCAACACATTATGCAGTATGACTCTGAAAAAGACTTTTATAGCACATGGTGCTAGTTCACATTCCTTGTTCATGAGTTCCCATACTGGTCCAGGCTGGTTTATGTTGGTTAGTGATGGTTTATGCTGGTCTAGCTGGTGGAGTTAGTCATCAAACATGGTTTATCAGGTTCATCTAGTCCACCAGTGCACTTGAAACAAACGGATGAGCGTTCATAAGGGATTATCAGCAGGGATGTTTGAAAGTCGACTTATGGACAAGAGATGCTATGAATCTCTTTTTGTTTTCCAAACAGGTTTTAAACATCATGAATGAGAGTGTAGAGTGACATGGAGTGAATTATCTCTATCAGTCTGAGTTCAGTGTCAAAGCTATGCTTCCTCAGTGCTGCTCTCATGGAGAATATTTGAAATGATAAATATTCTTAGTATGTGTTATCATGAGCTTAAAGTCATAGTATCTGTCAACATTTGAGCTTTTAATGGTTCCTGCTAATTTATCCCCTCTCTTTACTAAATGTGTCCATGCTTTTCTTCTATGCTCTTTCTTTGCTATTAATTAAGGTCTGTCCTCTCTTGGCCCTGTCTCATCTCCTTTCTTTCTACTTCCTCTGTTGTCAATAACCGAAGCACGAGCAGCTGCGTTTGTCTCCACATTGTTTGGTTCAGCAGAAGGCGCCGCGGCCAGCTAAAACCGATGGGCCATATTTCAGGCCCAAAGTAGCTGGCGGAGTGAGCGGACAGGCTTTGATCAGTGCAGACGGCAGTGGGCTGATTCTGATGGGGTCAGCTCTGAGGGATTACAGCCTCTACTGCACATCTTTACGCTCTACGTTCTGTCCACTGAAACACATGACCCTGAGCAGCAATAGTACCACCTCCCTTGACTGTGTGTGTGTGGCAAAAACAGTAAACAGTATAAACATAACGTAGGCATACTGTGTATATTTATTAGGCATATATAAATACACACACATGCATGCATATATTTTGAAAATATTTACATGCATATATATATACATATATATACATATATATATATATAATTGATATGTTATATATAACATTAAACATAACATATTTTTCTTGAATTTATACATGCATGTGTGTATTTATATATACATAATAAACATACACAGTACATTTATACACATAAATTTATGTAAACAAAAACTTTTATATCGCGATTAATCATTTGACAGCACAAATATATATTAGTCCCTATTAATTAATAAATAAAATAGATGTAAATATAAACTTTATCTAAATCTGCACTTTGTAACATTTTACCCTCTAGAGGTTTAAGCGTTGAACTACAAGTTAACTTGTGGAGGATCATTGTTTTGGTGATCTAGTGAGTCGTGGTTACAGATGATTGCGATACCATGCAAATGTCACTAATAACATAAAACTCCCCAACTGTGGAAGATGGATGTCTGAAATTATGTCTTAAGAGCAGGTAAGAACTTATGTGTCGCTGCTGCTTTGACTTGTTTAAATTGATTTCTTTAAAGTTTGGCAATGCACATTAGACATAATGATTGCTAAATCAGAGAAGGATGTGGAAGGTATAACTTTGTACAGCTATTTGTAGGTCAGTAGACTAAAGTAGTAATTGATTAGGAGACTGGTATTGTTACCCACAAAAATGTAGTTTTGTGAACCTAGTCAGCTCAAAGCTGCAGAGTATGTTGATTCGTGTGTTATTACCGGAAGTGATGCTTTCCATGTTTACTTCTAAACTCTTTTTAAGTTTGAGGTTCAATAGTTGTGGCTTCAAGCTACTTCTGCTGCACACAGTAGTAGCCTTATCTTCTTTCCTTTATTTATGGATATGACACAATCATGACACATGATTAAAGTATGTGCTTCCCAGGAAATCCATCCCAACATCTCTAAAATATAAGTAATTATTATAGGCTTTCCACTGTGATTTAAGGTAAGGCAGAACATTCTTTAAAGATGCTTTTGTGATGTAGCTACTGTAAAAAAAAAAAAAAAAAAAAGTTACATAATGTAGTTTTCAATTCTTTACATAAGAAGCCATAATGTGTTAAAACATCATTTTTATTTTGGGTGGAAAAAAATCTGCCAAATCAAAGTGTGGAGTACCCACCATGAATGAAGCCAATTAAGTTAGTCATATGAGAATAAAACAATAAAAGAGAATAACAGACCCTCATGATTGTCTCTTATAAATTTCAGATCATTTTTATAAAGTAAGGTTAGTTCAGATTGTCAAGTGGTAAAACCCCGAGAATGTCAGGAAAAAGTCATTTTGGAAATGCATTTAGAAGTAGAAGTATAGAGTTTTATTAATAAAAATTAATTTAGTGATTAGATGTGTTCACTCATATGTCATGGTCTAGGGAAATATGACAATACTTCTTTTTTAATGGTTGCACCACTTAACATTTTTGCAACTAGTCACTATGTTTTATTAATTTGATACAACTTCTCAAATACAAATTTGATACAAATAACTCAAAATGCATGAAACCAACAGAACTTCAACAATGTTTAAAAAATATACCACATGCATTTTAAACTAGATTTCAAAAAGAGTCATTTCCATGTCTTAAGTGTCATTGACCAGCATTCACTGGATCCATTAACAGATTATTAGTCAGAAGATGGTTTCCTAAATGGCATCAGACTAATTCCTTCGATCCATACATCTTGAGTTTGGAGCCGTTTTTACTGGCGCTCGTGTGAAGTAGTGTAGAGCATGTGTTAATCATGATGAAGGACGGCCGTTAGATGAGGTCTGTGCCTCTGTCCAGAGGTCATGTAAACACAGCTGGTGTTTATGTCCTGCTTGGTTGTGTCTGGGGCAGCGGTATTCCTCATCCGTACACACGTCCGTGCCTCCTGTCTGTGTTTTCAATAAATCAGTGCATCTGTACTTACAGCGTGGCTTATCTCAACTCAGATCCTGATGTGTTTCAGTCTCAATGCCTGCTGTTCAGATGTACGCATGCCGTTTGAGCTTCTTATCTGTTCCAGCATATTTGAACTTCTGCATTATCAGCATCTGGTCTGAGGACTTTGGTGGACAGTAGCATATATTTTAAGACAGTTGAATTTGGATCAGATCATCTCTTGGTTCATTTTCTGTTTTTATCCTTTGACCCAGGCATCAGAATTGCAAAGGCTGTTTTTGCATGAGTGACAGCCATAAACAATATACAGTACAGGTCAAAAGTTTGGAAACATTACTATTTTTAATGTTTTTGAAAGAAGTCTCTTCTGCTCATCAAGCCTGCATTTATTTGATCAAAAAATACAGAAAAAACAGTAATATTGTGAAATATTATTACAACTTAAAATAATAGTTTTCTATATTAATATACTTTATTTGAAAATACTCTATACTCTATACTCTATTTGAAAATACTTTATTCCTGTGATGCAAAGCTGTATTTTCAGCATCATTACTCCAGCCTTCAGTGTCACATGATCTTCAGAAATCATTCTAAAATATATGTGTCCCTGGACCACAAAACTGTCATAAGGGTCAATTTTTTTAAACTGCCATTTATACATCATGTAGCACCCGTACAACCACTCTGTGAGTTACTTACGTGAGAATGGGGGTGCTTGGGTTCGGTGTAGTTCAGGTGGATACCACTAAGGTGCACCTAATGAGTTATAAAACCTTTTGACAATAAAATATTTAGAAATAATGAGACCCAGAGATGTTTTTTTTAGTCTAGCAAAAATAGGGTAACGCCCTTGTTTAATTGAATAAAAGAATTTGGCAAATAGAATATAAAAGCTTTTCCCCAAAATTCAATATTTACGAATATACTAAAATAAATAACCAAAAGATTCCCCAAACACTTAAATAATAACCACTTTAAAATTTAGCTTGAAACCCCAATAGTTTTTCAATCACACTTGTTACACCAGAATAAGTGGTTCAAAAGTCCCCCTCCCTTAGCTCTTTCTTAACAATCGAGAATACACAGAGAACTTTACAATAAACAAAATGCGCCGAGTGTCCTGAAACAAGTCTTAGCAAATGCAGTGGTGGGCCCATTCACACACACATTCACACATGTTCCAATTTACTCACGGTAACATTTTGAACGAAGAAAAAAACGTTGCAGGCCTGTTTTGGTCTTGCAAAACATTGAGTGCGCTGAACGGACATTGAGTGCGCTGAACGGACACTTGCAAAAAATTGAGAGCGTGGAAAGACTTTGGTCCGGATGATCAGGTGCGGTGCGATTAAACGACAGTTCCGCCCAGCATACGCCCACCGTGGCTAACTATCTCGGCTACCTCCGTTCACGGCTTCCGCTCCTTCTCTCCCGCTCCGTCAGATGGGTCTCCGGCTTCGTTTCTCACTCAGTCTCGCGGCTCACAAACATCCCGAGTCCGTGGTCCTCTTCTCTGAGCTTTCCGCTCCGTTTAATCGGCTTTGCTCGCACTTTCTAGCGTTCTTTTTTTTCTTCTCAACGTGCCAGCGTTCCGCGCTCCACCCCAGTCCAGCACGAAGAGGAGAGAAAACTTCCAGCACTTTCTCACGTCTCTCCCCAGGTCACGTGTATATACGTCTCTTTCATACCTGCAGCCAAACACTATTGACTATACAGCATGAATACCCAAATGACCAATAAAAATAGTAACATAAAAACAGCAAAAATAAAATAATAAAAGGCTAACTGCATAAAACCTTTGGAAATATTATTCAGCTAAATAATATAAACTTTAAACTTCAGTTTTAATTACTGTCATGAAATAAAATTACCAAATATTTATTTCCTTTTAATTATGTAAAATGAACTGATATTTCCTTATTTAGAAGTCAGATGTCCCCTATTATTTATTTAAAGTAAATAAACGTTTACTTTTTTAATAGTCATATGACTCGTTTTTGAGAGTAAGAGAGATTAATCATAACCCACCCTGTTCCAATTACACTATATACCCAAGTTTACCACTGGGCTACACCCTCCCGCTTCTAGACAGTTTTGATGCCCTCATCAAAATAAACCTTAGAGGACTCTAATAGTCTTAAAGTCAAGGGTAGAGGCCAGATTAGAACAAGTGAAACACAACGCCATGGGGTGGCACCAGAGAGTTTGACATTGACTGCTTCTGGAGTCTCCGTAGAGTCCACTTCCCACCAACACTCCATGGCTTAGGACTGTCACAGGGGAATCACTGGGCTTGCCAAGTTCATCGTAGCTCAGCTTGACCACTGGACGGGTGACTCTTTTTGGGACGCTCAACTTGTTCAATCCCAGCTTGAGTGTCCGGATAGGGGTTGACGGCTGCTCCCTCTTCTAGAACGTTGATTTCTGGATCAGCGTTGAGAGGCAGGTTTGGAAGATCACTGACCACTGGCTCTATCTCAGCCGGGTCTTGAGCTTGTCTCTCAGGCTCGATGACGGTTGGCTTGGATTGCTTTGTGGACAGTTCTGGACATGTAAGCAACTTATCCCAGTCTAACTCAACGGGGCTTTGCGGGTATACTTCGTCGTACTCTAATTCTGAGGACACGTCTTCATCGTGGTTGTTTGTCTGTACCAGTTCTTTTGTCTTTTGCTGAAATGCTCTAGTCACAAGTCTTTGTTGTGGCCCCACTTCCCTTTCGTCAACAGGGATTCTCACAAGATAACCAATGGGTAACAAGTGATTGCGATGAATAGTCTTTTCTGCTCCCATGCCTCTCTCTGGCTTGATCTTGTAGACAGGTAAGTTGGGTAGCTTCTCCATAACAATATATGGTGAGGATCGCCACTTGCATTTCAAATTTTTGCTTGCCTGTGACCCCAAAGTTTCTCAGCAGCACCCTGTCACCTTTGTCAAGGACTTGTTCTTTGACGTGCCTGTCGTGTGCTTTTTTGTTTCTTTGGTGGTTCTTGTCTGATGATTCTGTTGCAAGACTGTAGGCTCGTTGGAGATCTTTCTTGAGCTTAACAACATACTGATGCCAGGACTTTGTCTTTTGGTCATCCTCAGTCACGCCAAAGCAGATGTCTACCGGTAAGCGAGCTTCTCTGCCGAACATAAGCAGGTAAGGCGAATAACCAGTTGCATCGTTTTGAGAACAGTTGTAGGCGTGGACCAACTGACTGATCTTTTGACTCCATTTTTGTTTTTGCTTTGGATCCAGTGTGCCAAGCATTGACAAGAGCGTACGGTTGAATCTTTCGGGTTGCGGATCTCCCTGAGGGGGTGGTAAGGCGTTGTTCTTGACTTACGAATACCCAACATCATCAGAAGGTCTTGGATCAGTTTGCTTTCAAAATCGCGGCCTTGATCCGAATGTATGCGGGCAGGGAGTCCGTAGTGTACAAAGTAGCGCTCACACAGTATCTTAGCAACGGTGGCCGCCTTCTGGTCTTTGGCTGGAAAAGCTTGGGCGTATCGAGTAAAGTGGTCTGTCACTACAATGATATTGGCGAAACCTTGGGAGTCGGGCTCAAGTGACAGAAAATCTATACAGACAAGGTCTAGAGGGCCTTGGCTGGTGATCTGTTTTAAAGGAGCAGCTCTCTGAGGAAGGGCTTTGCGAGTGATGCATCTGCCGCAATTCTTGATGTACTGCTCAACCTCAACTCCCATTTTGGGCCAATAGAACCGATTTCTGATAAGTTCGATGGTCTTGTCCATGCCCAAGTGACCGGACTCATCATGCAGGGATTTCAGGACCATCGGGACATACTCTCTGGGCAGTACCAGCTGCTTTACCTCAGATCCATTTTTTCTCAACCTTTCTGTAGAGCAGATTGTTTTGGATGACCAGCTTGCTTGCTTCTTTGTGCAACAGGACAGAAGTTGGATTGTCGGGGCTGGTGAATGATAGACCACCACGAAGTGACTGTTTGACTGGAGCGATAGTAGAGTCAACATCTTGAGCGGTGACCAGGTCTTTGTGACTGAGCTGACTCAGAGAACCGAGATCCAACCGAACTGGGGAGGCGAAACACTCTGGTATACCATCAGGTGAAACTCCGAGTGACTCAGCAATAGTTATGGGCTCTGTCGGAGTTTCACGGCACTTGATCTGTTTACACAGAGCTTGAACACTTTCAGTCGGTATGGTTTGCCAGACTTCTTCTGTGGTTGGTAGAGGGTTGCGTGACAGGGCATCGGCATCGATGTTGCTGCTGCCAGGCCTGTACTGCAGTGTGAAATTGTATGTGGCGAGTGCTGAGAGCCAGCGGTGACCTGTCGCGTTGAGTTTGGCAGTCGTGAGGATATAAGTTAGGGGGTTGTTATCAGTTCTCACGGTAAACTGTGCGCCATACAAGTAGTCATGGAACTTGTCCACCACTGCCCACTTAAGTGCCAAAAACTCGAGCTGGTGCACTGGATAGTTCTTTTCAGAGGCACTCAGCTTGCGGCTTGCGAAAGCAACAGGTCTCAAGCCCTCAGGGTACTCTTGGTTGAGGACAGCGCCAAGCCCATGAAAACTGGCATCAATGTGAAGTATGTAAGGCTTGGTGGGGTCGGAGAATGCCAGCACAGGTGCGCTTGTGAGGCAGTGGATGATCATTTGGAATGCCTCTGAACATGACTGGTCCCACCGGTCACCGAAAGGCTCACTGACTTTGTAGTAGGTCTTGTCTGATGAAGAGGTAGGCTTTCGCTTCTTTTGGGTCGGAGGATACCCTTTGCACAGCTCTGTAAGTGGTCGGACGATGATGGAGTAATTTTTTATAAACCTGCGGTAGTAGCCGCAGAACCCCAGGAATGACTGCAGAGAAGGAAGGTCGGTGGGCTGCTTCCACCACGTCACTGCTTCCACTTTGTCTGGGTCTGTGGCAATACCGTGCTCAGAGACGATGTGCCCGACATAGGTGACTTGTGAGCGACAGAACTGGCACTTGTCGAGGGACAACTTAAGTCCAGCTTCTTCGAGACGAGTGATGACTTTGAGGAGTCTTTGCTCATGCTCCCCCAGAGTCTTGCCGAAAACAATGAGGTCATCAAGATAGACTATGACTTCAAGCATGTGCATGTCACCAACTGCCTTCTCCATGAGTCGTTGAAATGTTGCAGGGGCCCCTGTGATCCCCTGCGGCATCCGCTCAAATTGGAAAAATCCCAGAGGACAGATAAAAGCAGTTTTCTCTTTGTCCTCATCAGCCATTGGGATTTTGATAGTAGCCACTGCGCAGATCCAGCACTGAAAACCACTTACTGCCGGACAAGCAATCGAGAGCATCGTCAATACGTGGTACAGTGTACTGATCTGGGATAGTTTCTCCAGTTCAGGGTGCGGTAGTCGATGCACATACGAAGTTGACCATTCTTTTTACGTGCAAGGACAATCGGTGAAGCATATGGACTTCTCGATTCTTTTATGATCCCAGCCGCCAACAAACCTTGCAGGTGACGCCAAAGATCATCCAAATCAGCAGGGGCAATACGTCGAGATCTCTCTCTGAAGGGAGTGTTATCATTCAAACGGATGTGATGTTCTACCCCTTTAGCCAAACCAACATCCCACTCTTCTATAGAGAACACATGGGAATGTTTGGCAAGCTTTTGACTCAGCCTTTCTTTCCACTCTTTGCTGATGGGTGACTCACTGAAGTCAAACAGAGAAGGATCCATAGCTGGAACGGATTCGGCTTTAGGGTTTGGTACATCTGTCACAACGTCAGCGATGTGAAGGTGAGCGATCACGGTGCCCGTTGGAATGGCAGTTTGCTTTAGAGACTCATTACGCAGGAGCACCAGGAAGTTGTTTGGATCTAGCATCTTGGAAAACAACACAGTTGGCTGGACAAGTACACTTGGAGGAAGAGCAGGTGAGTGGGCTCGTTCAATGATGAGTATGCTGTCTCCGATGTCTTGTTTCTCTTTAACTTTGCAGATAGCAACGTATTCAGTGCCAGGAGGGATGCCTGAGAGGACCAGGCCCAGACCACTTTACTTCAGCCACAGGCACGTCTTTGTTGCCTTTTATGGACATCCCTACATAAACGGGTAAATGTTTTTTCTCTTGAACTTGGATTTTGACCGAGTTGACATTCTCCAGGTCTTCTTTCTTTTTAGGCTGGGACTTGAAAGGCTGAACCCCCCTGACGTTTGTGCCGATCAGGACAGGTATAGTCTCGGAGCAACGTGGATCAGGGCACACCAGGGCCAGAACAGGAACAGACTTGACTTTGTTGGACTTAGGTTTTTGTGGCAGCTCCAACTCAATCTGTATGTAACCTTTATACGGGTAACTGCTCTCTGACTCACTTAGGCCCCATATGGCTAGACCGGTCACCGAGTTTAACTGGATGTGTGACAGGTGTTTGGCATACCAGCTGTCGAAGATGATGGTAACTTGAGATCCACTGTCCATCAGCGCAGTGCAGGGGTTGCCATTGATCCTGACCTGAGCAGTGGAGGGCGGTCCCACGAGTCCCTCGGGCAAACTGTTGGTCTGTGCATTTACCGAGCTTCTCTTGACACTTGCATTTGTGGTCTTGGTTCTTGCTTCGTTATCAGATTTGCGGTTCTGCTTGGACTTTCTTTGAGCTTGCAGCAGTTTCTGAATAACTTTATGATAGTTTTCGGGAGAAGCACACTTGTTGGCAAAATGCCCGTCTTCACCGCAGCGATAGCAAAAAAAATCAATTGGGTCTCTGGCTGTAGAAGGTCTTGGCTGCCAGGATCGTGACTGGGTCTCTTGTGGGCAGGGCTCAGTAGCAGAACTATACTTAGGCTTGACTGACATGACAGAGACTTGCTTTCGGAGTTTGACAACTTCTTTCTTTAAAGCTTGAACGTTCTTGTCTTCTGGGTTCTCTGCCGTCGGAGTGACCGAAAACAGTGTGCTCGTCGAAAGGTGACTTGACATGGCGGTGGGGGCAGAGAGTTCACTTACTTGTGCTCGGAGTTGGTGTATTTCGGCTTTCAAATCTTTTAACTCTATGTCAGAGGTCACAGTAGCACTTTTGGCGTAGACGGCTTTGGGTGGATGGAGTCTGCGACGTGAAACTTCATGCTCCTCCTCCAGGCGTATCTCATTCAGCAGCTCGAGAAAAGTGGGAGGACTGTCTCTGCGGTCTCTTAATCTGAGATTTAGTATCATAATGTCAGACCTGATGGCCCCTTTAATGAGTTGGTCAAGACGTGCTTTGTCTGCCGCCGATGACTGGAGTCCACCCTTTTGGACAACTTTATTTAGGACTCTCTCAAGGCGTCTCAGGAACTCAGAGAGTTTCTCGTTGGAGTGTTGACACAACATTCTGAAGGCAAAGTAAAGTTCTTCACCGCTCTCGGGGTTGCCAAAAGTGGTCTCGAGAATGTCAATGTAGTCCATAGAGGATGCAGATGGGTTGTTGAAACGGACAGCTTGGAGGATTTCGAGTGCAGGACCCTTTACACTTTCCATTATTCTCATTTTCTTTTCTCTTTCAGGGCGATCATATTCTTCAATCATAAGTCTGGCTTGTTCAACCCAGTTTTCCAACTGTTCTTCTCCTGGGGGTGTGGGCATGACCCCTGAGAAAGTGCGCAGTCTTCTGAAAAGATTGTTGTCACCATGTGTGTGCTTACTTGTCATTTGCAGGACATCACCAACTGCTCGAATGATAGCTTCAGGAGTGGATGCTTGAAATGGGGAGAAAAAACTGGAATCTGGCAGTGGGACATTGTGACCATCACCGGCTGCCTGAGCTTGGGGTTCTTCCTCCCGCTCAGAAGGTCCAAAGATTCTCCAGGTCATAGCAAACCCCTCAGGAACAACATCAAGAGGAATGGCCTTTGTATTCACCTTCTCCCTGCACTCACATAGCACGGTTAAACTTTGAGACTGAGGGTCATACATTCTTCCTCTCACCTTGACTCTCCCAAGTGCTTTGACAGTCTGCAGCGTTTCTTCAATGAACCCAACTTCAGTTTCCGGAGGTACATCTTTAACCAACAAGGCTTTCACCGGGTCTATGCCTTCTCCAACACACCAGTTCTTCAACTGAGCCATCCCCACGGGTTGTGCGCGTACAGTGATCACTTGTCAGAACTAAATTTGGTAGGTTTTGGTTGTATTTTAACACAGATAAAGCTTAATCTGTGTTTTCTTGATTTAGGATGCTTAGTAAAACTCTAATCTGGCAGTTTTAGAGTTTTCACAATAGGTAATCTTTAATGTGATTTTACATGTAGGTTAACTACTGTTTTGTTTCCAAACTAGGCCTACTTTTTAAACAAACTATTTAAATCTCTGGGTCAAACTAAAGTTAGAGCTGCTAAAACTACTTATGAACTAAATGTATCCCAGCGGTGCCTCCATTTTATTTATGTAGCACCCGTACAACCACTCTGTGAGTTACTTACGTGAGAATGGGGGTGCTTGGGTTCGGTGTAGTTCAGGTGGATACCACTAAGGTGCACCTAATGAGTTATAAAACCTTTTGACAATAAAATATTTAGAAATAATGAGACCCAGAGATGTTTTTTAGTCTAGCAAAAATAGGGTAACGCCCTTGTTTAATTGAATAAAAGAATTTGGCAAATAGAATATAAAAGCTTTCCCCAAAATTCAATATTTACGAATATACTAAAATAAATAACCAAAAGATTCCCCAAACACTTAAATAATAACCACTTTAAAATTTAGCTTGAAACCCCAATAGTTTCAATCACACTTGTTACACCAGAATAAGTGGTTCAAAAGGTCCCCCTCCCTTAGCTCTTTCTTAACAATCGAGAATACACAGAGAACTTTACAATAAACAAAATGCGCCGAGTGTCCTGAAACAAGTCTTAGCAAATGCAGTGGTGGGCCCATTCACACACACATTCACACATGTTCCAATTTACTCACGGTAACATTTTGAACGAAGAAAAAAAACGTTGCAGGCCTGTTTTGGTCTTGCAAAACATTGAGTGCGCTGAACGAACATTGAGTGCGCTGAACGGACACTTGCAAAAAATTGAGAGCGTGGAAAGACTTTGGTCCGGATGATCAGGTGCGGTGCGATTAAACGACAGTTTCCGCCCAGCATACGCCCACCGTGGCTAACTATCTCGGCTACCTCCGTTCACGGCTTCCGCTCCTTCTCTCCCCGCTCCGTCAGACGGGTCTCCGGCTTCGTTTCTCACTCAGTCTCGCGGCTCACAAACATCCCGAGTCCGTGGTCCTCTTCTCTGAGCTTTCCGCTCCGTTTAATCGGCTTTGCTCGCACTTTCTAGCGTTCTTTTTTCTTCTCAACGTGCCAGCGTTCCCGCGCTCCACCCCAGTCCAGCACGAAGAGAAAAAACTTCCAGCACTTTCTCACGTCTCTCCCCAGGTCACGTGTATATACGTCTCTTTCATACCTGCAGCCAAACACTATTGACTATACAGCATGAATACCCAAATGACCAATAAAAATAGTAACATAAAAACAGTAAAAATAAAATAATAAAAGGCTAACTGCATAAAACCTTTGGAAATATTATTCAGCTAAATAATATAAACTTTAAACTTCAGTTTTAATTACTGTCATGAAATAAAATTACCAAATATTTATTTCCTTTTAATTATGTAAAATGAACTGATATTTCCTTATTTAGAAGTCAGATGTCCCCTATTATTTATTTAAAGTAAATAAACGTTTACTTTTTTAATAGTCATATGACTCGTTTTTTTGAGAGTAAGAGAGATTAATCTAAATCATTTTAAAATCAATCAATATTGAAAACATTCTAAGTAAATCAAATATTTAATTTGTTTACCTGCATATCCTGTGACCAAAAATATTTATTTTAAAATCTCAGGTGTAATTTAAGTAAATCTAGGTGAAAGAGGATCAGATGACAGAAGGTTTGTGAATTTGTGCATTTTAATGTGTTTGAAAGACAAAAGTCTTCAAAAGACATAGCAATACATGGATAAATAACCTACAGAGTTAATGTGTTCATCAGTAATTGATGCAGTGTTGAAACACTTCTTAAACCTGTAAAGATGTGTGTAAATCCAGTGGTCAGATGCTGTGTAGACACCTGAGAATGACTGATCTCTGAGACTTTCTGAGTGTATATAAGCAGTAGACTATTTTAGAAATTAAAATTTAAAAGATGAAAAACAGGAACTAGGGAGAATCAATAAATTATGTCAGTCTCAGAAAATCAATAAATTTGATTTATTGTTAAATTGAACTGTTAAACTGAGACGGATATGGAAGCATTGTGTGGCAGGTGCTGGTGTTCTCAGTGTTGTCAAAATAAAGTCCTGCCTCTGACATATCGGGCAAACCAAAAAAAAAAAAAAAAAAATGATTGGCTCATGCCAATAATTAAAAACTGCCAAATATCGGCCAAACAGTAAAAAAAAAAAGTTGTTAGTTGATGCCAGTAACTACAAAATGCCAAACAATAGCTAAACAGGAAAAAAATCCTAGTCAATGTCAACATTTAAAAATTGCCAAATATCGGCCAAACAGAAAAAATTTACCGATAACAATTATTTAAAAATGGCAAATATCGGACAAACAGGAAAAATTTTTACCGATAACAATAATTAAAAAATGCCAAATATCAGCCAAACAGGAAAATTAACCGATAATGATAATAAAAATGCAGAATATAGCACAAATAGAAAAAAGCCGATGCTGATCATTTAAAAAAATGCTGAATATCACCCAATCACAGAAGATGATTATTACAAATATCAGGCAAACAGAAAAAATTATTAGCTCATAGAGATATTTTTTAAAATTTCAAATATCTGTAAATATATCGGCCGATAAAAAAATCAATAAATTTATTGCTATTGTGTGGATAATATGTCATCCAAAAAAAAAGTAACTGAAATCTGATTATGAGTATGTTAAAATGTAATTTAATCTAATTACAAGGACTTAACTTTTGGAATCTGATTACATAATCCAGATCACATGTAACCCAGATCTGGCTGGCTAATGTAAACTCACCTCCAGCACTGCTCCAGATTCAGCTCTTGGTTTTCTGAGTATCGCTCATGCAACTTTAACAGATTAAGATCAGCACATCGGTCTCCTGATAAGATGGCTGCGGGTTGTTGGCAAGTCTTGTTTGAGGAGCTCCATTTCAAACAGTTCTCGATACAATGGTGAGATTATGCTTTGCATAAACCGTTAAATCCAACGATACTACAGTAGCTTCTCTAGAGGACTCCCGTGACTCACGTCTATAATGCTCTCAGATTCATGTACGGCTTCTGTTATGCTCTTCTACTCTAATAGACTTTGTAAATGAGATGATTGCAGAACAGAAGGGTTTTCTCTGGTGGTCTGTGCATGTTTTAATGACTCGTTATGTGCACCAGGTAAAACATGCTAACAAGATGCAACCTGCAGAATGTCACGCAATACAAGCCTCCAGAAGGGCCACCAGGCAAACGTTACGATACACATACCAAAAAAACATAAGCAAATGGCAACAATATCCTGCAGGTTTCTTCTCAGCGTTTACAGTTGAGTGCAGCTGGTGAATGGACAGGACAAACAGAAAGATAAAGAGGCACGCATATACAGATGCAATCACATTTATTTACACTCAGACATAAAACACACATTTGTCAGCGGTAGGTTTTGCTACCAAAAAGAAAGGGGAACGTCATTTGTTGAATGGGTGGGCAAGCTCACACACGGCGCTTAGTCAACACAAGCCACTCAATAGACTGCTGAAGTATTTCTTAAAACGCCAATCTCGATGATCTTTCATCAGTCAACACATCCAACCAACCAGAACATCCAGCTCTGATGAACGGCTCGTCAAAGAAACACCAATAATATCTTACATTTACACAAATAGAGTGAGGAAGATGAACTTCACATGTGGGACGTTGTTCTTATTGATCATTTCATTACTTGGTGGACGGGAGGATGTTCAAATACATTGTATAGTTCTTTATGGAAGAAGGATAATCTATACTTTGACTACTTTGACTACTACACAGCTTTGCTATCAAAACATCGCTCTGTTTGCTTGAGCGTTCGCGACACTGCAGCAGTGACAGTACCACGGGACTTTATGTTTAATATATTAAATTCATAGAATTAAATGAAATCAAATGCACAAAGCTCATTCTGTAGCTTCCTTATAAATGCAGTTGACATCTCAGGAACTTCAGTACTGTTGCCACTAGACCATGAAGTTTCAAAGTCCACGCCTTAACCTAACACACAAAAAACAACATCCTCCATCTTTGCAAATGTCATCAGCCTGAAACGTCAGCTTCAACAAAGTGTGATGAATGTCATGTTTTTGTAGTCCTCAGATGCACATGTTGAGTCAGGCTGTCTGACGGGCTTCTTAATTATCCTGTTGTGTGTTCTCTTGTATGATGTCCTGGGTGAATATGTCTGTAATTTGTTTACTGCTGACAACTCTGAATTAATATGGAAGACATTTAACAGGCAGTGAGACATGGCTGCTTTAGAGCGAGCTGCTGTCAGCGCGGTATTGTAAGTCACAGCCTTTTAAAAACTGAACTTTGTGCCAGTGTCCGTTGCTTAATTTCACTATAAATGGCTTCAAATTACAGAGAGAAAAAACTGTCATATGCCCTTTCGACAGGTTGAACACAAAGGAATCTGACAACCTTGGAAAGTATGTAGACTCAGAATTCCTGTTCGTCTACAAAAACACAACAACAACAAAAAAAACAAGCTCCATTTATTTCACAGACATAACACTGAAAATAATGCAGTTTGTGGATGCCTAGTTTACTTCTAATCATCATCTTAAGCACAACTCTTCAAAATCTGGGTCATTCTCAAAAGACTGCATTTATGCCAGAACAGATCAGAATGAAGTGCTTATTCTACGGTTCTTACAAGTACTTTTAGCCTGAGCTGTGAAAATACAGTTTCTACTGCCGTTCAGCTTCAGTTAACCTCTTAAAATCTGCTGGAGAAATCATGCTTTCCCGCCTCTGGCCAGGATTATTATTGGTAACTGACACCAGTAGCAGGAAAAAAGAGGACGCTGTGTTTGTGTTCGAACAGTGATGCTTTGGTGTGTCTCCATGCACAGTCTCAAGAGCATGGAGGAGATAGAATAGAATATATTTTATTGTCCCATTTCTGGGAAATTCATCTTGGACTCCATGACTTGGCCAGTACACAATACAACTCGCACAACACAGTACAAACAATCAATAATTTACACATAAACAAATATATTAAAAAGCTACAGTGTACCGAACAACCACCTCATCTTTGCAGTTCTCTATTAAATAATTTCACCGCAGTTGGTACAAAATAATTTTTGTAGCAATTTGATTGACATATCAAAATCCTCAATCGTCTTCCTGAGGTAAACATGTTAAAATTCTAATATAAAATATGTGTCATCTGCAAAAATCTAGCTCGTTTCACTTCCCAACCTACAATTTTTAAAGCAGTACAAGTTGAGCAAGTTTCGATTTTGATTAAACAATCAGATTTCCATACTAAGCTGTAATATCATATCTGATCAAACTCTTAAAACAGATGGACAGAACAGAAATAAAATCCTTTGATTTACCCCAAATACTTTTAACCTTCGCAAAAAAAAAAAAAAAAAATAACCTCTGCTGCAAGCTAGAACACAGACTGTTGATGCGAACCGTCCAAATAAACACCCAAGTATTTATGAGATGCAACCTGTTCTATTAATTATCCATGTATTATTACAGGACTATAATCCCCCACAGATCTAGATACCAGATACCAAGAGATGGGCGTTACACGAGGAGAACTGGACAGGAGCGTAGAAGGGCAAGAACCCATCAGCAGGTGCTGTGGGGAGCGTTAGGCTGCCTGCAACATCATCCAGCATTGGAGGGTCCTGGAGGGCCACACAGACCTCTACCTGCTCGTTAGGTCCTGGAATAAAATCCTCAGAGCCGCTGTCAGATCTTGCGCTGGTGCAGTGGCTGTGGGTTCCTCCTGATGAAGCACAATCCCACTGACTGTCCCTCACGCCCCCAGACCTGCATCGAAGCATCCACAGCCACCAAATAACACCACAGACTGTTCAGGATCTGGCAGGAGATCCTTCAGGACACCACCCATCGACTCATCAGTGCATACATTGAAGCCATACACACTGCTGACTTACATTATGAGCTGCTTTGATGAAATTCATACAGTTGGAACAGTCTGTAATTTATTTTTTTGCTTTGATTTTCAGTGTGATTTTGAATCCAGCCCTCAGTGGCTTGATGATTTTGGTTTCCATTGAACATTGTCACATCATTTTATTCGGTAACACTGTTCCATTGTTAATGAATAACCACACACACTCTTAGAAATAAAGGTGCTTCACAGTGATGCCATAGAAGATCCTTTTTGTCTAAATGGTTCCATAAAGAGCCTTTAATATCTGAAGAACCTTTCTGTTTCACAAAAGTTTCTTTGTGGCGAAAGAAGATTCTTCAGATTATAAAAAGAGATTTTAAAAAACCTTTGACTGAATGGTTCTTTGTGGAACCAGAAGTGGTTCTTCTATGGCATCACTGTGAAGAACCTTTTAAGCACCTTTAGTTTTAAGAGTGCAGGAACAAATTTCTTAATGCACTATTAACTAACAAGAAACTCTGATTTTTAAAAATTTAGTAAGCGCTAGATTGAAACTGGTAGTTCACTATTAGCTAGTCAGTAACTACCGTTTTTTTCACATATCCTGGAGAATTACTGTATACGGGTTCATAATTAATGTGAATTATGCATAATGTATAATTTATTCTAAACTGAAGATCATGGTATCCCACGAGTACTGACTCAAGTATTACCAAATCCTTCTAAAGGAACTACTGATTATTTGGATCAGTATTCTAAAGTGAAAAGCATGACAACTCCGTAATATTGCCTGACATCATTGTATGTTTTTGAGATATATATAAGGTTTTGGATAGTAATGACTTAAGTGTTACTAAATCCTTCTGAAGAAATTAATCATTATTTGGATCAGTATTCTAAAGTGAAGATCACGGTAAACCACTAGTAATGATTTAAGAGTTACCAAATCTAGCAAAATGAATTACTAACCTTACAAAAGCCTCAAAAGTTTATAATGATTTCAGTAATTACTAGAGAGTTATCATGATCTTCACTTTAGAATACTGTTTCAAAAAATTAGTAATTTGGTAATACTTGAGTCAGTACTAGTGGGTTACCATGGCGTCCACTTTAGAATTAATTACACCTTTTGCGTTATTCATATTAATTATGAACCTGTATACAGTAGTTCTTAGTAGTTCTTGGGGAGGTTACTGATTAGCTAATAGTGAAATACCACATTCGACTAAACACTGTTACTTACTAATTCATTATTCAGAGTTTCGTGGTAGATACTAGTAGTTACTAGAGTGCTAATATTGCTTTTATAAATAGCTTTAAATAGATTTTACACATCTTTTTTGGCTTCAGGTTTTCTCATCTGCACCAAACAGGATCTGGCCTGACTAGATTTTAGGAGGCTGTTTGCCACGCTCCTGCCAGCAAGATTCATGCAGCATTTGTGATCAAGTACACAATATTCAATCTTTGGCTTTATTCAATCTTTGGCTTTACTTTACTTCAGGACAGGTTTCAACACACGGACTGGAGTATGTTTGCTTCTCAGGCTGCCTGTGGCTCTCACACGGACATTGATACCTATACCTCCTCTGTACTGACTTACATAATTAACACCATTGACAGTGTTACATCAGAAAAACAGATCACAACATACCCTAATCAGAAGCCATGGATGAACAAGGAGGTGCGAATTCTGCTGAAAGCCCGCAACACTGCCTTCAGGTCAGATGACGTGCAGGCCTACAGTAAATCCAGGGCTAACCTGAAAAGGGGCATCAAAAAGGCCAAGTACTGCTACAAGCTGAAGGTAGAGGAACACTTTTCCAACTCTGACCCCCGACGCATGTGGCAGGGCATCCAGGCCATCAGTGACTACAAACCAAGCAACTCCACTCCAATGGTCACGGACGTCTCCTTCCTTAACGAGCTAAATGACTTATGCTTGCTTCAACAGCGACAGCAAGGAGACGGCCACCAAAATCACACACTCAGTAGATCACCAACCCCTCAAACTCACCTCCTCAGATGTCCACACTGCATTGAGCCGGATCAATGCACACAAGGCTGCCGGCCCGGATGGCATTCCTGGACGTGTGCTTAGAGCATGTGCAGAGCAGCTTGCAGGGGTCTTCACAGACATTTTCAACCTGTCCCTCACCCAAGCATCTGTGCCAACATGTTTTAAGTCCACATCTATTGTGCCAGTACCGAAACACTCCTCCCCAATGTGCCTGAATGACTATCGCCCCGTAGCACTCACACCCATCATTATGAAGTGCTTTGAGCGATTGGTCCTAGCACACCTCAAAGACTGCCTCCCACCCACACTGGACCCACATCAATTTGCCTACCGCAGAAACAGGAGCACAGAGGATGCAGTATGCACAGTGCTGCACTCTGCACTCACACACCTGGACAGTAACAACACATATGTACGGATGTTGTTTGTTGACTTCAGTTCAGCATTTAATACCGTCATTCCCTCCAAGCTGACCACAAAACTTGGAGACCTGGACATTAACACCTCCCTCTGCAACTGGATCATGGACTTTCTGACCAACAGGCCTCAGCATGTTAGGTCTGGCCACACCTGCTCCTCCACCATCACACTTAACATTGGCGTACCACAGGGCTGTGTGCTGAGCCCATTTTCTCTACTCCCTCTACACCCCATGACTGCAAGCCTGTGCATGGATGCAACTCCATCATTAAGTTTGCAGACGACACCACGGTGATTGGCCTCATCAGTGACAACGATGAGACTGCCTACAGGGAAGAGGTACAGCACCTGGCCACATGGTGTGCTGACAGTAACCTGCTCCTTAACACCAGTAAAACAAAGGAGCTCATTGTGGACTTCAGGAAGAAGAAAGGAAGCACGCATGACCCCATCCACATTAACGGGATGGTTGTTGAACGTGTCTCCAGCTTCAAGTTCCTGGGAACCACCATCACGGAGGACCTGTCCTGGACCACAAACACCTCCAGCCTGGTCAGGAAGGCTCACCATCGCCTCTTCTTCCTCAGGACACTGAAGAAGAACCAACTGTCTTCAGCCATAGTGGTGAACTTTTACCGGTGTGCGATCGAGAGCATCCTGACCAGCTGCATCACAGTCTGGTATGGGAACTGCTCGGTGGCTGACCGCAAAGCACTGCAGAGGGTGGTGAAAACTGCCCAACGCATTACAGGGGACATCACTTCCTGCTATTGAGGACATCCAGAGGAAACGCTGTGTACGTCGAGCTCGCAGCATTCTTAAGGACTCCTCTCACCCTGACCATAGACTGTTTAACCTCCTGCCCTCCGGGAGGCGCTTCAGGAGCCTCCGGACAAGGACCAGCAGATCCAGGAACAGCTTTTTCCCTACAGCTGTCTCCTTACTGAACTCTGCCCTCTGACACCCCCCACACCATACGCACAGACTCCTCCCCCACTTCATCACTACATCTGACTGATTTATTTATTTATTTATTTACAACAAGCAAAAACAACAAACTTGCTATTACTTGCACTACTGTCTGTTCATCCAGGAACACTGAATAATCCATTGCACACTGAATATTTTCTATGCACTTTACTTTCCATTGCAATAGTTTAAATTGTTCATATGTTTCATAGTTCTGCCTATAGTGTACATACACTTCACATATTCATCTGTATAATATGTTCATAGTACACCTATCTGTATATCATGCTGATAGTATTTAAAATCTGTAAATTTTGTCCATAATACTTATCTGTATAGTTATTGTACATATTGTAGACCTTGTATATTCTGTACTTACTGCTTATTGCACTTCTGGTTAGATGCTAACTGCATTTCGCTGCCTTGTACCTTACATGTGGAGTGACAATAAAGTTGAATCTAATCTAATCTAATCTTTATGGCCTGTTTCTCTGTTTTTGACGGCCTGCTCTGTTTCGGTTCAGATCTGTTTTGAAGGGAGGGCCTGATCACTTTTCTCATTGCTATAACAGTCTCATATAGCTGTCTAACGCATGTTTCCATGCTATAAAATGATGCAAAACAAAGAAGCGGATGTAAATGCCTGCGCTACACTAAACCGAGGCTGGAAAGTGAGTCGTTTTCCACTCAAGTTCCCAGTGGTTTTCCAGGAGGAGTGAATTAGACGGATGATGTTTAAGGAGGCTAATCCTGAGATCGGATCGGGCCTCCGCTGACCCCCCGCTGTGCAGGAGTCATGATCTGTGGATCTTCATGAGATGGAGACACATATGAGCTGTGTTTGGTAGCAGACAGAAGGCCGGACTGCTGAGATAAAGTCTGGTGTGCCTGTATCATGCTTGTGAACTGTACATCAGTTTTGCATATGCATGCTTTAATATTTCATGCTCGCAGTTTTCAGGTCTGACTTGAATTGACATTCTGACATGAATGTAAGTGTTAATTATATGCTTCGACTGATTTATATTTGATCTGCTTTATATTGTAATAGTGAGGTGCAGTGAGAGAATCTGGAAACCCGTCAGTCTGATCTGAAATCAAGCGGACTAATGATCTGAATGAATTGTATTTGAGATTGTCAGTTCAGAACGCAGCAGGTTTATTATCAAGAAATGATTCTGAATTAATCTTTTTGACGTGTAGAGGTATTCATCACAATTTGCTTCAAACTCCTGATCCACAAAATGTGTTCTCCTCACCTGTAATATATGTCAGATACAAATACTGTACACTGTCATATGAAGTGGATATTAAAAACTGACAAATTAACTCTGATTAAGAATTAATTAAGAATACAGGATGACTTGAAACTGATTTTTAACTCAACGGTTAATGGTGTTCTGGATAATCACTTTTGTTTTTCTGTTGCTGTCACTAAAAGGATGTTTTCATTGTTGACATACATGGAGGTGAATCCAAACATAATTACCTATTTATAATTAACTAATTACTTATATACTATGCTTATTATACTGTGTGACATTGTTTATACTGTGGTGCAATATGGAAAGAGGATCTTGACAGCAAGTATGGGACACTGTAATGTTATAATTTAAGCAATCGTCAAGTCAACTTGTTGCACTTTTCACTATATTCATAATTTCAAACAAGCTTTACAGAAAACCATAATGTTTAAGTTTATAATATCTTAATATCTTCATGCCTTGCAGTCACATTTGTGGTCACTATAATCGAGTTCATTTTGTGATAATATTGATATGCTGGGGACGAGGAAGAAGAAGGAGATGAGGATCAAATCTGAGTGCAGCTTTTTAATGATAGAAGACAAAACTAAAGGAAAACAGAAACACATTAAACAACTCTGAAGGAAACACAGGGAAAGCAGGACTTCAATACACAAGGTTAACAAGACACAGGTGTGAACGATGAGTGACTAACGAGGGAAACCACTATAAAACTAGAACAGGAACCCAAACAAGCAGAACATCAACGTAAGAGTCCAAAACAACACAAAACAGACATTATCCATCAAGCAGTCAAGGTTTGTTATATACTCTGGCTTTACATGAGTGTACTGTACCTTTGGAGATATCTATAGAGTTGGATATAGGAAAAGAATGTCTGGAAAATAAAAATTGTTGTAATTCCTAAGCATTTTATGTTATATTTTTGTTTAACCTCTTGAATTAAAGCTTAAAGTTCATAAGCATAAACTTCAGTTTCATCTTTTAATTCTGTTCAGGTGGCATACAGAGCTAAAATTATAAAAATTGTGTCAGTGTCCAAATATATGTGGACCTAACTGTATATGATGCTGGTGTGTTCACTTGTGATCGGCCACATTACTTCTGTAAAGTAAATACTGTACGCTCAAGCTGTGAAGGAGCATCTGCTCGCCTGACATGTAAACACTGTTGTGGAAAAGCGTGACAAAACATGGGATTTAGACTTCGATGCTTGTAAACAGCTGGAAAAGGGGATTTGTATGGGACTGGAAAGATTGGATGGCCAGTGAAACCAGCTTTAGCTGAAGACATTACTGTGCTGCAGATGCTGATTATGCAGTGACAGAGCATAGACACGCCCACTGGCCACCCACAGACACGCCCACAGACAGGCCACACCCACATGTGCACACAGATGTATGTTAATACCAGGTCAACTCAATCATCTTAACTAAGTAATGAAGTGTTTCACTCACTGAAGATCCTCAGACTGGTCGACTCGATGAGATGACTGCTTCACAGTGTCTCTCCTTGCATGTGAAAACAATCTCGTTCCTGGAACAACTGTTCGTTGATGAACCTGTCTTGGCTTGCAGTGCTCAGATGTTTAGAATAAGTGGAAAAACCGCAAACAGAAGCAGAAGGACTGCAGATGAGTCACAGTCAGGAACTTTCCTCTCGTTCTACAAGAAGATCGGAAGCCGTCACCACATCACCAAACATAATGTTTCATATCGTTTTGAGAAAACATGCAGGACTGATTTCCGTAATTAGTGGGACACACACAGACACACACACACACAATGACACATGCACAAGCACACTGTTTTGTTTTCTAAAAAGGTGTTTAATTATAGTAATATAATTGATCAGGATCAGAGGGATGTGAAGCCATGTAATATCAGAGTAAAGTACTTACACATCAGTGTTCAGATCATCTTTTCTTCTCACAAAATCAATGTAATGGTAATATTTCCATCCACTGAATGTAAGCTTTTCCATATTCCAAGTGCCTGCTGCTCTGGTGACTTCATGTGTTCATGAGTCATTGAAATTATGAAAATAAATCTAGGAATTATTGGACTGTTGGACTTCAAATCAGTAGGTGTTTAAGACATTGAAAGTAACTAAGTAATGATCTGTTTTATGGATGGCAACTGTAATATTATTACTGAAATCTTATTAGTAATTAGTTACACTATTAGTTACTGCAAAAAGTAATATTATTACTGTAAGTGGTCAGTGCTCAACACTGCTGCTGAAGACATAAACAGAGCAGCCTGAAAAGACGGGCCTGATGACCTGCATTTATCGACAAAAAAACAACACACCACAATGCTTCCTAATGACAAATGTATTTGTGAACCAGCGTTCATGAGAAGCTCAGCCATGGACTGCTGCAGGATAGTGGCAAAATATATTTGAGTTATTTTCAAGAACAAAATCCAATACATTTAGACATGAAAGCAAATTTTAAGCTGCATTTAAAGTTGAAAGTGGAAACAACTTCATATGTAGAGTCAGGCCCTCCTTATGCACCATTAAATCTCATATTTCATCCAAATTAGGCAATGCAGATTCCAAATATGGCAGCTGAACTTCATATAAGACCATTACTTTTACTTTTAAGCCTCTGGTCAAAACCGGAGGGGGAAAAAATATTTTGGTTTTTTTTATCATTTTTAAATTAATCAGAATGGTACAAAACTTTGAAAAGATTTTGGCACTAGCTATGTGAGGGAAAAAAATAATAAAATCATGGACATTATTCGAAAATGTTAACCGTTTGTGGTTAAAAATGACCACATTGGAAACCAAAGAGAAACAAACGTCATCTAGTGGAAGCTTTTGGTACTGCGGGGCAGTTTTTGTGATATCAACCTCAAATTCGGAACACAGCTTGTTTAGATTTACAGTTTTGATTTTCAGGCAGAGTAAAACATGTTTCTGTAAAATATATTGTTCAAATAAAGTCTGTTAATTAAGTCTGTGCTCCAAAGCATTTCATTATGCCCAAAAAGTGGTAACAGGTAAAAACATGGATTATAACAATTGCATAAATATAATTTATTACCATAAACTTTTGTTACCTCTAAAATTTCAATATATTATATTAAAAACATTATCAAACTAAAACGTGTTACAATAATTTAAAAATGGTCAATTTTGACCAGCATGCAAGGAGTGGGTTAAAAAATAAATTACTTTTAAGCACATGTGTGTTATTCCCAAATATACTGCAGTGTTGTTTTGACATGACTGCTTTCTCATTTCAGATGTGACTTTGTCAGAAAATCTCTCTTCTAACGGTCTGTCAGAGTGAAGGTTTAGTGCTGCACTTACACTGTGCTCATTTATAAAGACTTCCTATTTAAATAGCGCCATAAAACAGTCCTGATTAAATCATTGGAGCAGTGGGCTGATCCCGTAGAGCTTGACCTCTAACTGAACTGAGCCTGTTTTACACCTTCACATTATACATCACTAATCTGGTACACTGTCTAATTGTCTGCCCTTCCACATTCAGGCTTTAGTTAAATGAGTGTTAGTGAAGGCAGATTGGCCACATTTCTCTCTCAGTAGGTGCTAAGCCCTTTCCTTGCGTTCAGAGCTTCTCACATTAGCTATTGTGCAGTTAGCATGAGCGTATAGCGGTTATTAGTGAAAATAAACAGGGCTGAGAATGTGTTTGCACAGCGTCCAGCTTATATTCCTCCATATACTCCACATATTCAGCATTAGGGGCTCCAGGTGCGATCATTTAAGAGTCTGTCGCTGGAAAACACATCTAGCAATCACTAATCTGAATATTGGAGCAGATTTCTAACAGTTTCTGATCTGCTTCAGACGACAGACGGACAGCAGTGACGCTCAGGGTTTGTGTTTGTGCTCTTAACCCTTCGCTGTACAAAAGTAATTGCATTTGCTGGAAAGTCCTAATGTTGTTTCAATGGAGGTGCAGTTTTGCTGAAATGAGTTGTTAGATTTTACCAACACTGGGAAGTTGTCCTTATAACGTTAGCTTTTATTTTTAGTGATATTTAATGGCAGTGCATCAAAAATCTGTAGTCATTTTCCTTAATAAAGAAATTACTGCTGTTTCAATCAACTCCACTGTTTTGTCCTAAATAATAAAAATATAACTGATATGTGAAAAAAATTATTTGATATAACAGAGCATATATTCTGTTTCTGAGCCTGACTTAGGATTCAAACAAGCTTCTCTCATTACTAACATATTCTTAGTGCATATAATAATCAGCTTTTGTTGTTGTTTTTATCATGTATTATATGTCTTGAGGTGTTTCCTCCGTATGGAAATAATCCAGCCACAGAATTACTTTAACATGAAATAAGAAAGCAAAAGCCTAAAGCATCGTCATTATCTAAACAAAATAAATATAAAATACTTCATGATATAAAATGAACAATTCAATAAATCCACTTTTTAATTTTTTTAATAACATTTGTGTTTGAATGCACCTACTTTTTAGCACAATTTGAGGGTTTCATTGAAAGTATAAGTGCTATATCATTTAAATAATTACAATTATACTGTGCACACAGTACAAAAACACCATTTATTGAATTTACACACTAATAAAAATCAATACCTGAGAGCAGTTTGAGAGTTATTGCCGTATGTTTATAATTGAATATTCTCTCCCCTGCATTTAATACAGAATATTCAGTGTATATACAGTATAATCTTTACTGTGCTGCAGATGCTTCTTTCTCTAGATTTTGTATTTCTGCTAGATGTGTTAAAAAGCTAATACTGTCATTGTATAATACGTAAAACTCTGCTTTATTGGTGCTTTTCTTTGTTTCTCATCTCCTTCAGCTGCAGGTCTGGATCTCATTAAACGCCGGAACCAAACCTCCATGTTATGCCCTTAAAATTCTGATATTAATTCTAATTAGCACATACTATAATTAAACAACAACTGCTTTTACTATTGCAACAGCAACATTGGGGTCAGAAAGTTCAGCTTAACTCAAAGGGAAAACAAGTTTACTTTTCTGAGCCCACTGACAGATTTATATATTGTTTTAAGGAAAAACTCACTACATTTTGATACATTTTTCAGAAAACAGGACTTAATATCTCAGTCATTTTCTATCTCCAGTCTTGATTTAAGAATCTTTAGATATGTGTGTTTTTTTGCAGTGTGTGATAGACCCGCCTCTCTTGTTCTGTTCATCGCTGCCATTGGCTGATCAGCTGATCAGAGCAGAAATGCTGACCAATCACGTTCCTGAATCAGTCAAACTGACAGAAACAGAGAACAATCAGTCACTCAGACAGCAGCGCTTTCCTTCCCATTTCAACCAATACACTGCAGTCTTGTTTTCTGTGAAACTGATCAAAATTTTGTTATTTTTTGCTTAAAACAAGAAAAATATCTGCCAAAATTCCTCTGAAAACAACTCTTGTGTCATTTTGCTTCTTCAGTAAATGCATCTTGATTCAAGAATGTTTAGATCTTTATACTAGAAAACAATACTAAGCAAGAAATTCAAAGATTTCATGACTGATGAATCCAAAAGCTAGTGATAATTAATAATAATAACCAAACAGCAGTAGATATACATGCAAGCTATAAGAAAAGCTTTTTCTTAGCATTTTTGAAGAAATATATAAAAAAGAATTTTAATGAATTTCGACTTGCATATAAAAATGTGATATTATTAGTTGATTGTTGATAGTGTGATATTAATGTGGATACTGTGTAAATATCAATAGGAGATGAATATAAAAGCTGATGAGCAGCTCCCTCCTGAGGAGACGACCGATGGTCTAAAAACATCAGAATCACTCTGACATGTTAAGGGCATATGAAGTAAACTTAGAATTCTACATTTTCTGTCTGATTTTACTTTGGAACAACAGAACTCATTAGTTCACACTATTTAGGGATAATTAAACTACTGCTACAGTTTACTGTGCCTCACTAAATAATCATGTCAAAGATTAGTTCTAGAAGTGCTTTACTGAATTTATTTTGTTAAATTGCCTGATTGAGGAAAAAGTGCACGTATCTGATTTGTGCATTTATTAAATTGTCCGTTTGTTTGTGAAGCACTAAACTGGGTTTTCCCTCTTCATCTGTCCCGTCAGAGCTTCTCAAAGCATTTTGCGATTATAATAAGACTCTAAATCCCCGTGTAGATCTGACCTCTGCTCTCTGTTTGAAGCGCTGTGTGAGTTAGGAATGACGAGCAGGACTGGATTAGGTGTGTGTTTGGACTGAAGTGAGTGTGAGGAACTGAGGAAACACACAATCACATCTGCGCACAGACACTCTTCTTTCAAATATTCAGTGATTCAGTCAGACGGGAGGTTATGAAAACATGCGCAGCCTTCTCTTGGTTTCGTTTGCTTTATTATACAAAGCCTCTTTTCAGATTCATGTACAAATCAAACCCTAGCTTCGGCTGTGAATGTGACCTGGATGTTATGAGACGCAGTGCACACGTTACTGATCACAGCAGAACCATCCAAGTGTCCTCAAAACACTGGATTCCATTTCATTTACTCATTCATTTATTCCTTCAGGCCCTGATTGATTATGAGTTTGAGACAGACAGTACATGAGGAAACTGTCGGCTATCGCCACCTGTTGGTTGTCAGATTCAGCCTCGGCTTAAAAACTTCTGAGACACAAGATGCACACACATCTCTCACTCTTAACACACACACACACACACACACACACACACACACACACACACACACACACACACGTCTGACACCTATGAATGGTGTTAACGTGGATCACATGATTCTATTCTGGGATTCAGAGAGAATGCATTAGAGAGAGCGAGAGAGAGATGAGCTATCAATAACAGTCAGAGAAAGAGTTACACACACTCTCTCTCTCTCTCTCTCTCTCTCTCACACACACACACACACACACACACACACACACTCCCCTCAGTAAACTCCTCATTGTTGCTCACTGATAGTAAGGTAGTATATGTTTAGGTGTTGGGTCAAGTTAAGGATCTAGAATATGCTCATGCATTAATATCTGTAATATAAGTTCTAATAAACAGCTAATATGCTAGTGATATGCATGCTACTAAGCAACTAGTTAATGTTGAATAGTGTTTCCTAATCAAAAAAAAAAAAAAAAACGTTTGGTCTTGCAATTCAGTTCAGAGTTTGAATCATAAAATTATGTCTTTTTTTAATGCAATATATAAACTCAGAATTGTTATATATAAATGTGCAAATACTAGAAAAAAGTAAGTATTGTGAGATAAAAAAACTTTTTTTTTAATTTAATGGCAGAAATAAACAAACAGACAGGGTTGCAAAAAAAGTCTCAGAAAAAAGTCAGAAAAATCTCTCACAATTATTTTACTATTAACCTTTTGTTTTGAGAATTGTGAGATAAAAGGTGCAATTACCTTTTTTAAAAAAATTTATTTGTTTGTTTTTATTACACAGCTAAGACGGTCTTCCACGGAATGACAAGCTCTTTCTGAACCTTAATAAAATTTATGAATTAATAGTTTAGTTTTAAAAATGTCATTAACATGATATTTAACCACTTTTTCTCTGATGATGGCTTCAGATGTTTCCACTCACATGTATTCAAGGTGAACAGAGAATATGCCTGCTCTCTTCACTCGATGAGTCTCTCTTGAAAATGGAATCAGTGTTTCTCAGAGCTGTTTGAAATCATGTGCTGTGTCTTTATTTTGTCATTGACCCTTCATTGACATTCAGCCAGCATTTGTTGAGTGTAAATCAGCAGCTGTTTGTTAAAGTGAACAGCCTCTCCTCTCCTCACAGTGAACGAGGGCAGCGGTGAGCATACGTTTAGAAAGCTTTTAGCAGCGTAACGACGTGAGTCTCCATGATTTCTCACTCGTGTTTTACAGCTGGAGTCTGGACAGCGTCAACATTTACAAACCATATTAGAGAGACATCAAAGCACAGCAACACTTCAGACCGCCGCTTATCTCTCCCACCCACACACCGACTAAACCAAATATATATATATATATATATATAGGCCTATATATGGAACGAGTGACACTGTAGCTTTAATAATTCATATTTATTCCTGTTTCTTCTGTTTAGTGAAGACCATTAACTATTAAAATTATATTGTGCCATTTGGATCATGCTTTAAAAAAAGCCCTACAATAAATGTTCAGAAAGTGTCCCACTTTCCATATATTCACCCAACAGAAACATCAACAACCCAGAGGGAAAAAAATATTTTCTTAAATATCAAAAACAGTCTGACCACATTAAGCACTGAAAATGAGCTTTTATTTGACAGTTCTGCTTTTATAACTGCCTCAGTTTAATTCATCGGGCATTTAACATTTATCAGAAAGCCTTTGGTTTCCTTCATTTGAATCTGTAGCCTTTTTCAATTGTTTTATTTATTGTATGTTATTAATATTCATTTGAACTTTAAATAAATAATCACATGCTCAAAGCAAGAAAAACTGACACAGTCTTGCAAAATGTTTCCTTATAATTTATAATTTTTATTAGCCTAAAGCTTCCAAAAAAATTCAATTTAGTTAATTTATTTTATTTTACATTACACTTTTCATTTTAGATTCAACATTTTTTTTCTGTGTGGGGGTCACATTGTGTGCATTGTTATTCAACATGACCATTTTTTACAAAATCACGAGTGGAATTTTTTTGGGGAATTTTTTTAAAAAATTTGTCGAAAAAGCATAAGTTATCTACAGTCTCTGTGCAAGTACTTGTGAATGCATGGTTTATTGTGGTGTTCCAAAAATAATTCAATAATTCAACTGACACTGTATGTAAAACAGAAGACTGATCCTCAGTTATAAAATATTCCTCTTAAGGAGTGAGATCTCAGAAAGTCACGTCATTTTTATTTTAAAAAGAAGTAGCAAAAAACTAACTCTAAAAATATGTGTAATATAAGATATTGCTATTATTACAAAATAAATTAAAAAAATTTAATAATCAAATAATTATTCAGAGCCAATCGTCTGTGTTGATCATCAGCTCAGAAGGCTATAAATCACTATAACATGAAAACGCGCAGTGATTTTTCCCAGATTGAGACGGGTCAGTCGTGTCAAGTGCAGTTTCTTGCCTCTTCAGTCCACAGTAAACACTTCAAGAGCGCCATAAGATCACTTCAGCCCGTGCCTGTGACAACATGCCCCCTCGGTCTGAAGAGCTCTAAACACGTGTTCTCAATAGAAACGCACGCAGGCTTGTGTTGCGCATCTGATGAGCTCGAGAGGTGGAGAAGGAAACAGATCTTCTAAATACTCTCATTGAGCGAATCCACCTTAACTAGGAAACTCAAGACGCCACAATTCAGAGCAGCTGGACTCGCTAATCCATTAACTAGCGCAGATCCAGTCAAACTGCGCATTAATCATACACAATATCATTTCCAGCTAGACGCGCCGCTCCGTGATTGCGGCCTGATTCCGTCGCGGCCCTTGTTTAATGCTCTTGATTAGCGAGCGCACATTTGTGTCTGATCATTGTTATTACAGTTGAGCCAATGAGACGAGCGCCTTCTCTTTTACAGGCTTCACTGCGCAGAACTCACATCAGCTCTCCATCCGCTGGATTTCACTCACAGCGCCGGCTTCAGAAACACATCAGTGCAGAAATCGATTCACTTTAACATAACAGTTCTTCTGCTGAGACTGAGGCAGACGTGTTTGTGTGGCTGACAGCAGTTCTCACTGCATGATTAATGTGCATCAGAAGTGTGTGAAAAGACTGAGCCATTGCAGCACAACTGATCCTCTCCACAACTGTGCGCTGTCACTCACTTGTAGCTCATTTTAGCTGCATGAAACAGCCTGTTATGCTGCAAACTGGCATTTCTTATCATATTTTATTGTATCGTTGTAATAATAAACACTGGATTGTAACACAAAAAGCCATTAAATGCACTTTATTCTTCTAGTTACCTTTAACTAGGCACATTCACATTTACTTCTGCATAATAAGAAGGATATATCTATCTTACATTAGTTAACATCAGCTATAAACACAGTCTTAGTCTCTCTATATATAGCACCATTTAATTACAATGTTCATTGTCCAAGGTGCTTTACAATTTAAAGATAATACTAAATAAAACAATATAACCCTAAAACACAGTTAAGAGGAGAAAAAACAAAAGGCCACATATGTACACATCATTCAAAAGCAAGAGAGAAAAAGTCGTTTTTAAGTTTACGCTTGAAAATGAACAAAGTGGGTGCAGATCTAATGTGTTGTGGTAAACTATTCCAAAGATTGGGAGCAGTTACCTCAAACGCTTTATCACCGTTATGTTTAAGTCTAGATCTTGGCACCTTTAGTTGAATTTGTGTGCGCGTCAATAACCTCGCAGCAGAGTTCTGTACTTACTGTAAACGTGAAAGGACAGAATGACTAAGACCAAGATAAAGTGAATTACAATAGTCCAGCCGTGATAAAATGAAAGCATGAATAATCTGTTTTGTGTCTATAAAATTAAGAAATTAATTGATTTTTGAGATTTGACGAAGATGGAAAAAGCAAGATCTAACGATTGAATTAACTTGCTTATCTATTTTAAGGTGACTATCTATAATATAGCCCACATGTTTAACATGGTTTCAAATCAAACTTAAATTGAGAGAATTTTGCTTTTAAAGTGACTGAGGAGGATGCTGGATCAAACACAATAATCTCAGTTTTCTAAATAATTTACATCTCCTTTTTTTAATGGTAAGTAGATATTTGGATATTATCTGCAAAGCAATGGAAGGAAATTCCATGTTTCCTAAAAATATTCCCCAACGGAAGCATATAAAGAGAAAATGAAATGGGAGCAAGAACAGAACCTTGTGGGACCCCACAGGTAAGCTTGGCCACAGATGAAGTGTGGTACTTCACACAGCTCCATAACATGCACATTTGCTCATATTTACGATGTGTTTTGTGTTTCATGCATTGTTTTCTTCTTTCTGTTGCCGCATGTTAAAGTTTGACTGAACAAATTAGAAATCTTGACATTTTGACATATTTTCTTTGGATTCTACTCATAATTTTAATATTTAAACCAGTTATTTGCCGATAAATCCCTCACTACCCTATATGGTTAAATAGGCATTAGTTTTAGAACGTCAAAAGAACTACAAACGAATAAAATGACTGTAAATGAACAAATCTGAACAGCTGAGATGAGTTTTCCATTCACATTGTCTTGACTCTGCTATTAATTCAGCATATTCTCAAAAGATCAATTATTGATTCCAGAAGAAACTGAACCAAAATACCTACCAAAAACATATAATCTTATTTATACTGAAATGCATTCTATTATTTTCCTGTTTATTTCTGTGAAGCTGCATTGACATCTGTACTGTATAAAGCATTACAGAGATAAAGACGTTTTGAATAATAGGGATAATGCTGTTATAATAACACATCCAGGACGAATCACCGCTGGAGAAATGCATTTCCTCACTGAAGCGCAGGAGATTTATAAGCTCACAGACAGCGCAGCCTGATGAACTCAGATATACGTGTTTGTGTTCATAACCCTAACCTTTCATCCAAACATGACCTGAATCAAATGCAGAGGCATTTAGATGGACTGCATTGTAATTTAAGGTAAATTTATCGTTGTTTGAAAAACAAATATTACCAGCATTTCAGTCATAGAGTCATAAAACTCAACAGATGGCAGCAGGATTTGGGTCAGTTACAAAGAACAGTCCAGGCCATTTGTGGCAGAATATTTCAGAAGAAAGTTTGGTCAGAAAAGGTTGATAGACTGAGTATAGACACACTGCAGGAGACTCGTGTTCAGTCTCAGCTCTCATCTGCTCTCCAAAGTAAAAAACAACAAACTTGAAAAAAAAGGAAAACGTCATTTCTGAACTTTTAGGAATTCATATTTTCCCACTTTTTGCACAGAGTATGGTAGCTGACACAGGCACCCATCCAGCATATTTGACAGATTTATGATTTAATGAAAAAAAAAAAAATCCTTTAATGCACTGCACTAATTTAACCAAATCACAGTATGTCTGGAATTCAAACAATTTATATTCCTATTCATAATTTGAATAGAGTAAATATATGATGTTACTTTAGTATAGGGACCAATTCTCGCAATTAGTTGCTTAGCATGCCTATTATTAACATATTGGCTGTTTATTAGTATATTTTGATGACCATATTCTACATCCCTTATCCTATACCCAGCTAAACTTAACAACTACCTTTCTAACTATTAATAAGCAGCAAATGGGAGTTTTTTTAAGGCAAAAGTCACAGTTTATGGTTAGTTAATTGTGAGAACTGGACCTTAAAAATATGGTGTGACCAATGTTTTATTATATCCTATAAAGGTATAATATGTATAATATAATAACTACATTAATTTTTTTTTAAAATTATGTTCTACATTACAAATGTTTCAGGGTTGAATGTTAATGTATAATATAATTATTTAGATTAAAATGGCATTATCTTGCTCAGATTTGACTCTGCAACACAACTGACGTCATTTCAGAAAAGCATAGGACACACCATACTGCTTTTTAAAGTTGCATTTTTCTTCCAAACAAAAAGCTTTCATTTGAGAACTGAATTTGATTTGGGATTTGATATACTGGAATCAAACACCACAGCTCTCCTATATCACTCCTAAGACACACTTCATCACTGATCTCAGCAATAATTGATGAAAACAACTTCATCTAACCCTGTTCTCTTTTTTGTAAAGAATGACTGCCACGGAGAAAAAAAAAGCAACATGAAGTTCAGAGGAAGGAAAAGAAGTGTTCATAATAAAAATTGCTGCATCTCAAACTGAGACGGATACACACAAACAAGACATTTTTGCAGGAATTATCAAAATGGGGGAAAAAATCATCGGATGACAAAAAAAGGTGTCTATTGCTGTATTTATAGTGCCATCTTGAACAAAACACATCAATATGTCTGCAGCGTTTTCAGCAGCTTCAGCGGGGATCAGAGGACATTGTGACATTAATCCATAGAAGCCAAAGACAACCTGAGAACTGTAGTGCATCTCAGGTTTCAGATTGATTCTGCTGGATATTGCTGGGATTTTCGGCGCTAGCCACTCAGTCTAGACAATGTTTGAGTTTTGTTAGACACAGGCAATGATTAGACAGCTTGTGACTGTGAAAGAAGTCTGAAGTTTGGAAAAAGTGTGCGTTACAGTTATTTCATTTTATAACAGTAAAAGTAAAGGACTCTTTGAAGAAACTTAAGTGTTCTATATAGTCTGTTTTGCAGTCATTGTCAAAATGCCTTTGATATTCTAGTGCATGCGACTCATAAATATGCATTAATCAGCATTGCTGTAGATCACCACAGACTTTCAGACTTTACATTGTGCTTCTGCTTTTGACTCGGATGACAACCAGCAAGCTCGTATTCTCCTAAGCTTTTAATTACCCTCCCTTGTGCCTGTGCACTTTGAACTCTATGACATGCACGACTCTGTTTCTGCATACCGTACACAGGGATAAGTCTTTGTCATTCTCTATCAGATTCCCAGTGCTTTATCAGGAGCTGAAGACCAGATCAAACACATCTGTTTATATCTCACATTCAATCAACAGCATTGGTCGGTTCAGCATTAAGGGGATGGTTCACTCAATAAATAAATAAATGAATAAATAAATAAAAATCAGTATTTACTCAACCTCAAACATGTTTGGTTACACACATTCTTCAAAATTCATTCTTCATCAGCATAAGAAAGAAACATACAGATTTGAGACATCTTTTGAGGAACCCTGCACTGGATTCTGCTAATCACCGGGGAACCTCAAGGTTCAGTGCTCGGTCCTTTTATTTTCTCCATTTACACAAACTCAATAGGCACGATCGTAAAGGTACATGGCTTCTAGCACTACTTCTGTGCAGATTATATGCGCCTCTATCTGTTTTTCAGAACCAGAATCAGAATGAGCTTTAATGACAGGTATGTTTACACATTCAGTAATGAAAAGAATAATATACAAATATAGAAAATAGACAATGTGCAAAATAGCAAAAACACAATATAGAAAATAGACAATTTAGTATGTACAGGTATGTTAGGTGCAAATTTGAAATGTAAATAAGTTTTTTTTAAATCACACATTACACAGCAATAATGTATACACACACACACACACACACACACACACACACGCACACACACATATTATTTATTACAGATCAGATCTTTTTTAAGTATTAAATAAACTAACACTAGCTTTTCTATTCTTTTTGTATTCTGTCTGTTTTCTTATTTATTATATAATAAAAAAACAACTGTGTTAGGCTAACTGAGACGCTGCTAAAAGCGTCTGCTAAATGTAAATGTAAATATTTTATGTATAATTTTTTTTTAATTGGTAAATTATAAAAAAAATTAAACATTAAATTATATTTATTTTTAATGTATTTATTTAATTTATTATTTTAAAAAAAACAATAACCCCTCTCACTTACAAAGCAGGTTTTGTGCCGATTATGTTTGCACTGCTTTGGGATTGAATGTTACAGGATTAAAGCTGAGTGTAGAAGTGGCTGTTGAATTAACTGAGAGGTTTAGCTTGATCATAAGTGTGAACATAATGAAATACAGATAACTGCAAAAGAACCACGTGATGAAGCAAATATATGACATCACCTGCTTATATATGATTTCGAAAGGATCAAGCAACTGAAATGCATGAGAGCTCTGAACAGAAAGAGCAGATAAATTCTTCTTTTTCTTAGAAAATACATCATAGATTTCAAAATAATGGTAATTTTGTAGTTCTGTATAACCCAGTAAAATGTAATGATGATTGAAGTGTTGGCTGATATTCCAGTGAATAAAAAAGAGATAGGAAATATTTTTTTTCTTCTGCAATACACCCTTAGTGAAGTTAAATCATCTAAAATGTGACTAAGTTCAGTGTTCTATTAATTACTTCATGGGTTGTACATGGGACTATTTGCTAGCCGTTTTTTTTTTTTATGCTTGAACTGAACCGTTCAGCCTAAACACATGCTGCCATTTGTTATGCTGAATTTACTCTGCATTATAAACAGTCTTTACTTCCTGATGGCACCACGTCATTCTATACACCATAACCTGATGTTTATTTTATTTTGTCAGTGATGATGAGTCTGATTTCTGGCACCAATAACAGCCCAGAGGAAGCCAAACGAAGCATTCCTGCAAAATGCATGAGCTCAGAGGCTCCTGCTGAAAACACACGGGTGGAGTCGCAGGAATGGATGAGCGGCTTGTTAGAGAGCTTTTGTCGCAGCAAATCCTAAATGGCCCCAAGGCAAATGTACATATAGCTCTTTTGTTTGTCTAGCTGTGTGTATGTGTGTGTGGGTGTGTCTGTGTCTGTGTGTGGTGAATGCTTGTATGTTTGACAGGAGTGACGGGATAATGATAAGAGGGTCTCGTCCCATGAGAGTGTGTGTGTGTGTGTGTGTGAGGTTGAGCTGGAGGTGTTGGGCTTCCTAATGAAGGACGCCGACAGTCACACCATTGCAGACAACATGATGCTGTAGACTCTCTGGATTAACGCAGGTCATCCTGATCCGCCAATCCCTCAGCAGGCGGACTCGTCCTGTGTGGCAAAGCTCAAGACCAAAGAAAGACCAAAGAGAAGCAGCGTGAGTGTGATGGCAGAAATCTACTTTCACAGACTCCACAGATGATTTTTAGCTTCACACGATGGCTTTGTGTGAAGAACAGACTTAAATGAGCTGTTATCCATGGCAAATCTTCCCCTCTGCTGCAGCTCTCGAATGTCTCTTGTGCTTTTACGTGTTCAAACTTGCCGTGTGAAGATGCATTGCTTCCTCTGTTCTCTTCCCGGCTGAACGCAGTCAATCATGTTGTGTTTAACCATTTGCAGATAGCAGGGAAAAGCTGACGGGCCAGGCTTTATCTGTGGAGCTGACCCTTTGATCTGGCCTACAGATTAACCCTGGACTCACAGAGACTCCAGATTCACCTCCAGACGCTCACAGCCCAATAAAAGCACACATGACCAGCCGTTTAATGCACAAACCAGGAGGATTGTGCAAGCTGTAGTCTCCTGCAGCAGGGTATGGTCCACTGCAATGAAGCATCGCCATCACTGAATGATTCTGAGAGCTGGAAATGTGTGACCATATTCCTTACTTTTAATACAAAATTTAGTTACTGCATGTGTGAATTTGTGAGTGAAATTGTATTAGGGTTTAATGCAACTCTTGAGCAAAGTGGTAGGATTTCTGTGATGAACCCAGTGCTTGAAAACTCACTGAGCTTCTGGAGTTCTTTTGCAGTACAGTATCATGATTTTTAGAGAAATAAACCATTCATGGAAAACCAAAAACATAGTGTAAGTGCCAATTAATGGGGTCCAAACACTTTGGAAAAGGAAGAACATGAACTCTGGTTGTAATTTTCAATTGCCTTGATCAAACTTTCTTAAACTATAGCAGCCACGAGCTTTGAAAATGGATGAAATTTGGTGTGCCTCTTCATATTGTCCTAGTGTCCATGTGTTCCAAGTTTTATGAGGTTTGGACACTGTATTCCCAACATACAGGGCAAAAAGTCATCATGGGCCACATCCAGAAAATATATACTCACTCAAACATGAGCGGATAATCAAAATTCTTTTGATAATTTTTCAACGAATGTTACACAAATATCATGTCAATCTGATGGACAGTCTAGCTAGAGTATGAAAAAGAGGTTTCCAAAACATTAAAATGGCTTAAAAATACTTCAAAATTCAGTCAAAGTTTAGATTCCAGCCCATAAGATTCTTGAAATATAAGCATTGATGCATATTGATTATAGCACCACCTTGCTGCCAACTATCACAGTTTGGTTTGTAGGCCCACACAATCCTACATGTGTTGATATATATTGGATGAGGTTCAGGATCAGAGTACAGGACCTCGCAGGAACCAAAAGCACAAGTTCCCATCGGCTTAGTAAAAGAGCCGCAGGATAAAATCTGCTGTAAGATTCGGACTCTCAGTCCAGAGGTGTGAGATGACTGTCTCCTGAGCTTCACATGAACATGAAGAGCCCTGAATGCAGCAAAGGCCTCATATATTACTATTTAACCCCAGAATCAAGACGATGAAGTATCATGTTAATATGGCCGCCATCATTCCTTCAGGACAAGCATACTATTTATTTTATGTTTGTCTGTAATGAACTAGTCTGATGACTGAATAATGTTATCATGAAATGCATGTTCTAAGCATGTGCTCAAAATGTATAAAATTTACATATTTTAACCAAAAGGAAGTTTACTGTTTCACTAAGAATGATTATTACTCTTTAACTCTTTAACTTTCATGCACTAGCTCCTCCATAGGTGTCTGACTGAAGAGTGTTTTCCCACATGTCCAGCATTTATCCATCAAGCATGAGTACGGCCTCAGATTAGAGCTTTAACACTACAAGTGCCCTATAAAATTAAATATAGTTTAAAGAAGTAAATTCGTACCACATGAGGATTTTCCCTGTTTGCATTTTCTCTCACACTAAGTCACATCTGAGCAGCTGTGAGTATATTGGGTCAACATTCTTCATGAGTTCGAGCGATCAACAAACAGATTCACCGCATCCACTCAAAATGACGGATATATCGCGCTCCTTTCATGTACACTAGCATGATCTTTGATGACTGGCTATTTACCCTCCCTGATCCCGCTGATGTTTGTTTTAATTTCATGTAGTCCTCTGCCCCGCCGGGCTTACTTTCTACATGCACAGAATAAAAACATCATCTGCCAGAGCTCTGGGAAAGCGTCCCTTTCCAACCCGTGCCTACAGATGCTTTGAATTTAGGGAGATTTTCCTGCGAGGAGACGAGGAGAGAGCTGCCCGTATTTCCTGTGGATTAGTCCTCAGATGGTGCCCTTCGAGGAGGTCTGCGCTGGGAAACTGACCCGGCGCTGACTGCCAATAACCCTGGGAGAAGAGCTCGAGAAAGAGCTGAGAAACTGAGCTGCTGCTCTACCCATCAACCCAACGAGACTGCTGCCCGACATACAAGAATACTCTGGTATTCATCTCTAATGAGTCCGAAGCTTTCATAATCCACATGGATAAACATCACGGGAGCTGAAAGAGGATGTAAGAAATAAACAAACTAAACTAACTTATCCAAATGTTTCCTTCACAGTTCCTCTTTTGTCTGTACTGAATGTAAGGTGACCTCATTTTAAATGTAATACTGGGTAAAGGGCTCCATCTGCTGACAGCAGTCACAAATTACACACGTTATGCACTTCATATATATATATTGTTTTCAGTTATTGTAGATACACTTTATGCAAATTAACATTGTGATACACATTATACATTGAAACAACAGAACAAACCAGACAAAATGATGCAGTAGTCGCAGAGCCAACACAAAGCCCAATCCCTCGGTTAAAAATCAAATCAAAGACTCCAAACTGTTGCTGTTCTAATAAAGTACCAAAAATATTTTATTCCCCAAACTTCATCACCAAGCATAAAATAATCATTTTTCCACCTCTGAAATCTACAGAGGATGTTCTACTTCAGTTGGCGTCGAGTTTGGCCATTTCCTGCACGTAGATCCCGATGCTCTCGTTGTCAAACAGCACAAAGAACACAGTCTTGATGGAGGACGACATCGTGGTCACAAAGTAGCTAGAGATGGCCTTCAGAATGAGCTGAGCGGCCGTCTGCTTCGGAAAACCATTTCTATAGAGGAGAAAACAGTATTCAGGAACCGTTACCCTTCAACAACCTCCTGATGGTAAACGCCAAAAATAATCAGCATTTAGCAAGTAGTATTTAGCAACTCAAATGGATGAGAAAACTACTAAGTATATCATTTTCAAACTAATCAGGCTGTACATTTTCCCATTTCCTTCTTACATTTTTAATGACCTGAAAATGATCTTTTTCTGCAAAACATGCATTTTACAACATCTATTATTAATATTGCTAGTTGAGGTTTAAATATATCCCTTTAATTCTAAATTAACCTATTAACTACTAACTTATTTAACAAAACCAACCTAACTTTTATATTCCTTAAGATGCTAGGAATTTTTCTTTGATATTATGATGTACATTTGAATGAAAAATAAAAATGTATTGCGGGACCTGGTTCTAAGTACCAGTTGTTGATTGGATGTTGAAGTGTGGGCGTGGCTCTTCAGCGTATGCAGATGAGCGTAAGCATGCAGGGGCGGGGTTTAGGAGGTCAAAAAAGAACCATGCATTCATAAATTGTTCACAATAAGCTGTATTTAAATAACAGATTGAATTAAACTGAATAAATTTACATTTGCATTTAATGCTGACTTTAACATTAGGGGCCAGTTTTACTAACAGCTTGCGCCAGCGCAAATCATCTTTTGGTGTTAGTAGTACTGTCAGGATTTATTAAAGTCAGTGAAGAATTAGCACAGAAAAGATGTGGACAGTTATTTTTGACCTTACTGAATATGCATTTATAGGAGATTCCCTTTCAGACACAAAATTTATGGGAGGAGAATATTCAAATGTATCACTCAGTGTGATTTATGAACGTTTGTGCTCATCACATTACTGGAATTTGTGCCATTTTTAACGCCCCAAAAACGCATGTCTTAAAGCAGGCAGTAATTTGTGCTGCTCTTGGTAGATTGTGCTGGTCATTATGGAAATGATCTGCTGCATCTGTGTTCTTTAAAGTGTGCATTGTTAGTAAATCACCTCCAGAATTTTCCCTTCCACTTGCACTTTTATGGAATTGCGATCTAACACTAATTTGCCCTGTTTAGTAAATCTGGCCCTAGGGCAATAAATGACTTTATTTACTGCATTCATTACAACAAAAGTTGTACCTGCCGCTGCCGATGGAAGGGAAGGCCACAGATTTGAGCTTCTTCTCGTCAGCGAGAGCCAGACAGTTCTTCACCGTCTTATCCAGCATCTCCTCACATTTATCTGAGCCCCAGCCTGGACTGTTACAGTGGATGACGAACTTGGCAGGAAGACCGTATCCAGAGGTCATGGCCGCTGAGGAACGATGAAGATAATGACCTTATCAAACATACTGCAACTTATCCACAATTAACAACAACTCCTTAAGATCAACTCCCTTATCTGAATAAAAGAGTAAGCCATGAGAATTCATTCAAGCGTGGCTGAAGAGCATGACTAAGCATTTTAATAACAACTGTTATTAGACTTTTTGTAACAGCAGTATCTCGTCTCTCATTGCAGACCATGTTCACAGCTGGAACTGACTTCACGCAGCTTGTGATCAGACGGATGTAAATGTACCTCCTGCCACCTCCAGAGGGCCGTTGCTCTTGCGTAGCTCCAGAACTGCCTCTGCAAACTCCTTTCCTCCAATCTTCTCCAAAGCACTGCCTGAGAGAGACACTGATCTGTGATGCTGAGCACACGTGTGTTTAAAGCTGCCGTCACTCCAGCGAACCCTAACCCTAACCCAGCGGATTTATTACTGAATTGATAAGTGAGCAGCTCACGAGCCACTGCTGTTTTCATTGTATATAGTATTATAATAAGAGTACAATATTTCTTGTCTTGCTTAATATTGTTTTTAAATAATAATAATAATAATAATAATAATAAAAACAAAACAACAAAAACTTAATCTTACGGCTATAAAACAAGATTTTTTGAGGTGGTTCTTTTACATTGAAAATGCATACTAAATTGTTGTGTGTATATATATTAGAGGTCGACCGATATGGGTTTTTCACTGGCCGATGCTGATATTTAGAAATCAGGGCAGCTGGTGGCCGATATGTGATGCCGATTTTGTTGGCCGATATGATTTTATTTTATTTATTTTTATTCATCTCATAAAAGATAGTTTGAGCATATTATTAACGCATGGTACAAGATAGTAATAGTAGTAGTAGCCCAATTCAGAGTAATAACACATGGCTCAAAACTTAAGCACCTTCTCAAAACAATTCTGCAGCATGCTTTATGTTTTCTGACAGACACCAGTGTTTCCACAGACTGCAGATTAATGCTCTGCCAGCAGGAGGCGCTGTTGAAGCGGAGATATAGCGGTTTCCACGGTAACGTCTGTAATCAAATAAGCATTGCTCACAAACACTACTTTATCAGACATTACAGCAAAGACGAAATGAAAACGTCATCGACGCTTTTCTGAAGACAGTTGGTTCTTTTCAAAGATACATTCATATAAAAACACCCGCGCTGCATTTTAATTCTGAAACGTGAAGCGCTCATTTTATTAGACGAAGTATAAGCCTTGTGGAAAACCTATTTGGCGGTCAGTTTTGATATAGTGACGACCCCGTCACAAATAACTCAATGTATAGGAAACACTGGACACTGCTGTGAGTCAGATGGCCATAGTGATAACATAAATAAAAGATTCCACACATATTACACAGCCTGCTGCTCATGACTGCTCAAGAGTGTGCTGGCCACGAGCGATGACATCGTGGAGGATACTGTCGGACCTACACACACATTTCATCAGGAACGTTAACGTGCACGTTATAATCAGCCCAGAAGTTTCGTCTGAATTAAACATTTCTACATTCACATGCAAATGACTTGTTGCACTTATGAAAATGATAACTTTCCGGCATCAATTCTAGTCGGGTAAGACGTAATTCTGCTTTCGAAACGGTCTGTTTTGCCCTGCCATTAGCTGAAGCTGTGTGTGAACAAACAACTGAGGACGATTTTCCATCCCCAGGCAGAACTAGCAGACGAGTCTGAGTAATGACATGCTAATGTACTGGCTGTTACACTTAAACTACATGTTGAGTCACGGCCAACATATGCAGATTTAACGCTTCTGACTCTGTCTCTTATTACTCCGTCTGTGGTTTAGAGTCGAGTGACACCAGCTTTAGACACAAGAGCATTTTAATCACAAACACAGTGTCATGCTTCACAGAGACAGTTCACACAAAGATACCAATTCTGTCATCATGTGCTCACCCTCATGTTGCTCCAAAGCCATAAAGTTTTTCTCTTCCATGGAACACAAGCGTTTTGCAGTTGTCCATACACAAATATATATTACACACTCCAAATATGACTCCTCTGCTGTATTCCAGGGCTTCTGAAGTGTTATGATGGTTTGTGTGAGGAACAGATCTAAATTTAAGTCATTATTCACTGATAATCTTTCCCTCTGATGCAGCTCTCAAATCTTATCTGCTGTGACGTGGTGCTTTTTTTCAATGAATGTGTTTCAAGAAAAGAGCATTCTCCTTTTGTATTCCACATTAGAAAAGTCATACGGGTTCACAATGACATGATCATGAGTAAATGATGACAGAACTGGTATTTAAAAAAAGTTTTAAAAAAAGAAAACATACTTTACTTTCTATTGATTAATATTAAAAAAGTTGGGTTACAAATGATAATGGACTCAGGAATCAGTGAAGACATGCAGGTTTGGCAAAACAAGTATATGAGAAATGAGAATTCAACATTTAGACACAAAATAGAAATAGAAATCCAAATAGAAAGTAAAGCATTACCCAAATGACCCAAACCACAGCCATAGACTTTACTGCTAATCTTCATTTGTTTTCTAGTTAACAGTGATAAATCTATAAAATCAGACCAAATCTAATCATGAATACAACCATGCTATTTATGCATGTTGCATACCTTGTTATTTTCAATGAGCAAATATTATAAGATGGCATTTTCATTATTAATTTTGAGTCAAATGGGCAGAGCTGTGGTGTTTTCAGCAGAACTGCTTCTTTACCTACTTCACCACCCATGTAGAAGGTGGAGTTGGTCGGGTGAACAACCGCTTCACTTTCGATGGTGGCAATGTCAGCTTGCACAACTTGCAGCTACAACAACAGGCAAACAAATACAGTGAGAGACAAAAGCTGTGGAGAATGAGGTGAGACAAAGACCGGTTTGACTGGAAGAGACAAAAGTATAAAGAAGGAGAAACACAAACACACATACATACAAGACTGCTGAATCCATTCATGAGACGACTGATCGATCCTAAAAACCTGCTGGGTAAATCTCATCAGCCTGTCCTGGTCACATTTTACCACCAAATCAGGAGGTGATATGAAATATATACAGCAGTCAACATTTGAAGCGGATCAAAAAAAGGTCATTAAAGTTAAGTTCACCTTTGGTTTTAGGTTTTAGGACAACTCTGATGAACTTTTTTGATCCATTTCAAATGTTGACTACTGTATACTGAATGAGGAAAGTTGATACATTTTTTGGACCATTTTGTGCACAGTGACTATTTTATAACCATCACTCTCAATAACACAAAGTAAAGTATCGAAATTGTCCAATGTGCAAAACGGCATAAAAACAGTGATATGTACTACTGTGGTATTAAGAATCAACACTGAGAGTAAAGGGAAATATAGTCACAAGAAGCAATTAAGAGGCCAAGCACAACAGAGGCAGAATGAGGAGCGATCAGAACAACCTCAACAATGAGAAATTAATGACATTTTAAGGTGATTTTACTCAGACTGGCTAAAAAATTAAATGTCAAATGTTATTTTATTAAGGGGTTCGGTGCCTTGTTCAAGGGGACCTCAGTCGTAGTATTGACCGATAGACAAAGTTAATCAAAAGTTATCATTTTTTTAATTTCATTATCATTTTCAACCAGTAGGTGCGGCTGCCACAAAACTTACCATCAGGGTATGGCTCTGAAAACACATACATACCTAATTTTGTAATGATATGCCAATGAGTTTGTAAAATCCTGCATTTAGTGAAACAAAATTCTAAATGGCTGGAACCACAATTGGTGGACATGAGAAAACTGGGTACCATTCTGCCTCTCCGAATGTTTTGTGACCAGTCTTGTGATTTTGGGCCAAACCGTTAAAGGGGTCACATGATGCGATTTCAAATCTTCCTTTCTCTTTGGAGTGTTACAAGCTCTTGGTGAATAAAGAAGATCTGTGAAGTTGCAAAGACTAAAGTCTCAAATCCAAAGAGATATTCTTTATAAAAGTTGAGACTCGTCTCACGCTTGAGGCATTCAGCCAATCACAATGCGCTGGATAGCTGGCCAATCAGAGCACACCTCGCTTTTCAGAACGATGAGCTTTGTGAAAATTGACACGTTTCAGAAGGCGGGGCATAGAGGAGAAACTATAATGTACAGTATGTGGAAAATAATGTGTTTTTTAACCTTAAACCGCATAAACACATTTCATTACAACAAATACAAAAAATAATGTTCTTTTTTGCAGCATCATATGACCCCTTTAAGAAGTTATTTGCAAAATAGCCAATTTTCACAGCCTTGGACCACTAGGTGGCACTGTGTGAAAACTGCACAGGTACTCTCAGGTCATGGTTATTATAACACCCACCAAGTTTGGTTTGAATATGCTAAAGCATCACAGAGATATAGCCTTATGTCCACTTTGGAGAGCTATTCGACAAATTTGTTCACGCTCATTCAGAAACGGTTTGACTGATGAACTTGATTTCCATGTTTTTAATTGACATGGTCTGAAGATGATATGGTTAGATTTTCATGGAAAATAGACAAACTGTTCAGGAAGAGTTTGTAAAAAGACAAATACTAAATTGTGGGAAATTACAGCATGGGGTGTTTAAAGGTGTAACCATAGGACGGATTTTGTTTCTAGCCCTAATGGTTCAAAAGTTATTAGCAAAAATGTAATTACAGATATGAGCAGTTGGTGGCGCTAGAGGGTTTGAGTTAGAGACTCCAAATTTGGTGTGCTAAATGTTGAGACTGTCCTTCATAATTTCATAATTACTTACCATAAGGTTTTATGGGTGGCCATAGACTCAAAAGCGGAAGAAGATGATGACGATGACAACATACAATAGGTGCATTACAAAACCATGACAGTAATGAGAATGAGATTTATTTCATTACAGTTTTGGGGTGGATTCTACTAGATAATTGGATTATTATTGTTTTCTTTTGATTTCGGGTGATATGTGACCTGGACGTGTGAGTTTATCCCATCTACCAGTTAAAGACCTTGGAAATGTTACTGAATATGGACAAAACTGACTGTGTTGGGTTAAACTAGAGCTCTGTTCACATGGATTTCTTGGCAGCCCAAAAACCCCATATTAGACCCAGATGTGAACTGCTGGAACCATAAAAGTAGATCTACAGCATCTGAATGAACATGAGTCTCCATGGCAGCTATAAGTGCTCACCTAAATCATCTTTAAGGTCAAAGTCAGCATTGGTGGGTGAAACCCCTTCCACCTCAAAGGCAGTTAGGTTAGTGATCTGAGTGTGAATGAGATTGAGCTGTGGAGAGATCATGCAGCAGGATGGAGAGAGATCAGGACAGAGTAAAGCAGAGCCGTTACACAGCAGGCCGCACGCTACAAACAAAACTCTAAATGTCTTACATCCGTTTCCATGAAAGCTGCACAGAAAATTGTTTGCTGGTCACCGTGACTGAGCTTCTTTGAGCGTTTATGACACAAACTGACAGTAGAAATACTCTCTATTTGCCTTACTGTATGTCAGTCAATGGTCAGTGAATGTGTTGCGCTTAACCATAAGAGGTCAAACTAAACATAGCATTAGCTGCTTTGTTTTGATTAATTTCTGATGAAAATAAAACTTCCAATAGATCTCTATTAAGATACTTTTTAAAACATTTTACAAATGAGCTTAAGCCTTTAATAGCTTTGATCAGAAACACTAGAATATAGAAATAACTGTTACTGTTCCATCAGATCACATTTGCAAAAAAGCGGTGCTCTTCCTCAGTATTTTGTCTTGTTTTCCAGACCACATCTAAAGATTCTTAAATCAAGAAACAGATGCAAAATGACACGAGATAAGAAGTCTTGTTTTCTTGAGAAACTGATCAAAATGACATGAGTTTATGTTTAAAACAAGAACAAATATCTGCCAATCGGCATAGAAAAATCAACTTAATTCAAAGAAAACAAGTTTCCTATTGAACGGTTTCTCCCATTGCACTGAACACTTATGGGGGTAAACTTCTGTTTACTCTGATACTGAAGTCTGATTTGTTCACATTTGTGTAGCTGCATGAACAAATGGTGCTTCAATCTGCCAAATGGGTGGATCCGACTGCTATATACAGCCTTCAGGAAGATCATCCCCTCGATGGACTCTGAAGCAACAAGCTTGAGGCCTGCTGCTCGTTGAGAAGAGCAACTAACGCTTAGATTTTTTTGTGCGGGCCGGAGGAGAATGCTGTCACTGATGACTCTATATTCACTGACAGCTTCAGATTTAGAGGATTGGGCATAATCCACAGAGGATTCTGGCAACCTTCTCCCCAATGAACTAACACAGGCCGGCACAGATAGCAAACTCATTCACATCCTTCTAAGGGCTCCAACAGCCCTTAGAAGTCAAAACACTATTTTTTTTCCTAAGTGCCATGGACCACAGGAGTGGTGCTGGACCCGGAGCCACGGAAGCCATCTTGATCTCTATGCAGAGAGGAAAAAGAGGAGAGCCACATCCTGCTAAGGCCAGACTGCCCAAAAAGAAGTCTCGTGCTCACATTACAGTTCCCCGTTTAGCTCCGGGCGAAGAGTTGTTCATGCTGGGCCCGTCCTTCACACTCAGCACGTGCCCGAGCAAATTACTGCTGTAATAGCAAACCCACATACTCAAAGAGCAATACCATAAATGTCACTTCTATCTTGCTGGTGCTATAGCCCTGGCTTACACCTCAGTGGGCTCACAGTGTCCTATTGGAGTGAGAGCCCACTCCACCAGAGGAATGGCCTCCTCCTGGGCTTGGTCCAGTGGAGTTCAATTGGTAATATCTGTGCAGCAGCCGTATGGCCACCTGCCTTTGCCAGATTTTATAACTTGAATGTCCCTGCCCTACAGACATAGATTATGCCTTGTAGGAGCCCTCATTACAGGTGCTGAGGGCTGGGCTCGCAGAGTGGCTTCATTCTGCACTTGCTTATAGCACAGAGCTATTAGATGCATACCCATAATCGTTCAGCGCAATAGGTTGCATGGTCACTATCGTGATCTTGGGTTCCCTGAGATAAGGAATGAGCGTTGCATACGCCGCTATGCTATAAGGCTGCATGCAAGTCAATGACTGTGACTCTCAGTTGATAGATTCTGGCGAATGGCACTCAGAGCCAACTTATATAGCAGTCAGTTCCACCCATTTTGGTGGGCTGAAGTGCCATTTGTTCACGCAGCTACACAAATGTGAACAAATCAGGCTTCAGTATGAGAGTAAACAGGAGTTTACCCCTTTAAGCATTCAACACAATGATCGTTCCCTTATCTCATGGAACCAAGGTTACATTAGTAACTGGAGTATTTTCATTTCATGATTTAAGCATAAATTCACTTCATTTTATTCAAATTCTCAGAAAACAAGAATTCATATCTTCAGTTTTTGCCCCAAGTAAATAGACCATTCCGTGTCGACTCAACCATCATTTCAAATTAATAACTTTTACTCGCACTCACGTTGCTCCAAACCAGTATGACCTTTTTCGTGGAAAACAAAAGAAGGTATTTTGAACGATTTTATTTGTGCTCCAAAGGACAAAGAAAATCAGTGGCTGTCCTGTGATCAGTGAGTGCAATTCAGTCTCCATTTAGCATTTTAAATTGATTACTGACCAAAACAAATGACTCACAAGTCATATTTCAAGATCAATGCATATTAATAAGCAGGATTTGTAATCGATGCATCAAGATAACAAGTGCATCGTTACAACCTTAATAGCTACAGATGTTTCATAAAACAGCAAGACGATTTGGGACTTTAGCAGCTAGTCTCAGCAGAAGAGCAGATAGACAAAAGCAAATTATTAAAAAAAAAGAGTAGTTACTGTAGTAAGAGTGTAATCTAATAAGAGCAACTTTACCTTCTGGCCGAGGAACAAGCTTTTGGAGGAGAGGACAGTGAGGCCATCAGCTGGGCCGCCCGCTGTAGTACTGCCATCTGTACCCGCTTTAGCCATCACAGCCTGTCTCTGTCACACCAACAACACAGCAGAGCAAACTTCAGTTTATACTGCACTGCCTTAATGCAGCCAGTGATAATGTTACTGGATATGAGAGCACAGAATGATGATAAACAGCTTTACTTTGCTGACTATTAGGAGCTTAAAAACAACTTTTGCACCAGACACTGCTTATGTGTTAGGGTTAGTATGACATGTTAGAGTTAATATAACGTGTTAGGGTTAGTTTAAGGTGTTAGAATTAGTAAGACTTGTTAAAGTTAGTATGACATTTTAGAGTTGGTAAAGCATTTTGGAGTTAGAATAACATGTTAGAGTAAGATGTGTTAGAGTTAGTATAATGTGTTGAGGTTAGCATAACATGTTAGAGTTAGTAAAGCGTGTTAAAGTCAGAATAACGTGTTAGAGTTAGTATGAAGTTTTAGGGTTAGTAAAATGTTAAAGGGATACTCCACCCCAAAATGAAAATTAATCACTTACCCCCATGTCGTTCCAAACCCGTAAAAGCTTTGTTCATCTTTGGAAAACAATTTAAGATATTTTGGATGAAAACCGGGAGGCCTGTGACTGTCCCATAGACTGCCAAATAAATAACAGTGTCAAGGTCCAGGAAAGTATGAAAAGCATCATCAGAATACTCCATCTGCCATCAGTGATTCAACTGTAACGTTATGAAGCGACGGGAACACTTTTTGTAAGCGAAGAAAACAAAAACAACGACTTTATTCAACAATTCCTTTGTCAACAGTCTCCTCTGTCTCTCTCCATATAACCGTATGCTCTTCTGTATCATCCATGCCACAAGGATGCGCTTTTCTTTCTATGTGTATTTAGCTTTGATTTGACAGAGATACAGAAGCGCCTCCTTACGGGCATGGAGAGATGCAGAGGAGACCGCTGACAAGCATTTCTTCTCTTACAAATTTTTGTTCCTTCTCTTCAAAAGTGTTACAGTTGAATCACTGATGGCAGATGGAGTATTCTGATGATGCTTTTCATACTTTCCTGGACCTTGACACTGTAATTTATTTGGCAGTCTATGGGACAGTCACAGGCCTCCCGGTTTTCATCCAAAATATCTTAAATTGTGTTCTGAAGACGAACGGAGCATTTACTGGTTTGGAACGACATGGGGGTAAGTGAATAATGACAAAATTTTCATTTTGGGGTGGAGTATCCCTTTAAGTGTTCATTGAATACCTTTACTCTTGAGGACTTTTTGGTGCCCAGTTTCTTGACAGCTACTTTGTTGGCGGTCTTGGACTTCTTTGTTGGTGGAGGAGTGATGACGGCTTCGAGCTTTGCTTTCGTTCCGCTCTTCTTAGACAGCAGCTCTGGTTGGATGTTGGGTAAAACTCCTCCGGCAGCAATGGTGACGCCTTTGAGCAACTGCACCAGTGTTACACAGAGACAGGAACAAATCTTTGCACCATAAAACACATCTGATCAAAATAAATATGATTTCATCGTCTTTCATTCCAGAAGCACTCATCATGAGGCAGTGAAGAGTTTGTGAGTTTCAGGAGCCAGTCTGCAGAGTTGACCGATTTCACAGAAAATCATGTAGTGTTTGATGGACACTGACTGATTTTTTAGCATTCAGACTGTGATTCCATCCAGTCTGAGGTTTTTAAACATGTTTGGTATGATCTGATCAATTTCAAATATTATTACAATATTGCACACTCAATTTTTCAATAGAAGCCTGTGATTTTTGCTTATGCATGGTTTGAGAATATGTGATCCTGAACTTGTTACCTGATGAAGTTCCTCGTCATTGGCGATGGCTAGTAAAATGTGTCTGGGTGTGACGCGGCCCTTCTTATTGTCTCTGGCTGCATTGCCTGCCAGCTCCAGGATTTCAGCTGAAAGCACCACGCATGAAGAGCTTCATGAGGACAGAAAGGCTTCAGATGCAGTGCATCGATATAGATGATCACAGATGCATCGTACCTGTCAGGTACTCCAGTACTGCAGCCATGTACACCGGAGCTCCGACACCAATCCTGTATTTGGGAAGCCCTCTTTTAATATAGCGCAGCATCCGTCCCACAGGGAAGATCACGCCAGCCCTAGCAGACCTGGACGTCTTGGAGATCTTCTTCTTCCCACCTCGACTGGACATGATGCCTGAGGAACAAACATGATGAAGTTCCCTGTGCTGTCCATGCATTTCTTCATTCTGCATTATAACAAAGCATGCTGACAAAGAATAAGTAATATATTCATTTAAACTAGTTATTTTTGTGCACATAAAAATTTTGTGCTAATTATGATCAATTAATTTGCCAATAATATGATATTCTGTGAATGATGCATATGCTTTATATGTCATCAGTCAGTCATTCACTTTTCTGAGTGAACGAGATCATACGCGCAAATATGACCTGAACAGTTTGCGCATTTGACAAGTTTGCTGGCAGCGACAATTAAATGTAGCATTGCAACATCAACAATAATACAACACATAACTGACGACGCTCTAAATGAACACGCTGCTGCTGAGTATTTCGTGTTGATGTGATGAAATCAGTGTGACTGTGATTCAGTGCGCGCAGAGCGATGTTTCCGCGTGTTTTATTCATTATATTTCTCAGCTGCGAGGACTTCCTGATGAAGCGAAAGTGAGAGTCGCGGCCCGCAGACGCGCAGGAATCGCGCAGGAATCACCGAGAAGCGTGGAAAGAGAGCTCGCGGATGACGGCGGGAGGCTTACAGCAGAGAGCACGGCGTCGCGTCGCGTCGCGTTTAGTCCAGCACTGCTGAAGCCTGACAAGCCCAGGCAAGTAAGGTCCCAGACACCCACAATCCACAGCGCGACTGAGAGTGAGAGCCAGGAGTCTTGTGTCAGCAGGGGCCGCTGTGCTCGGGCCGCTGGAGGGACACGCTTACAGAGTTATGTAACAATGACATCTGCTGGAAAAAAACGCCTCTGGGTTTCAGAACATTTTGGATAAAAACTGTTGATAAAATAGGCATTATATTTCCAAGGCCCAGCTGTACAAAATAATTTGATCATATTTTAGCTGTCATAGTAGATTTGAAAAGGGATAGTTAAAAAAACCAACAGTTGTTTGAAATGTTTTATACGGATACATTTGATGCAAAAAAACAAAACAAAAAAAACTGGATTATCCAGATCCCAGCTGAAGACTGGACTCAAGGTGAAAAAAAGAAAGAAAGACAATCAAGTACTTGTACAGTATTTGTAACGTGGTATAGGCTATAGATAACCTAAATATTTAGTATTTTGTACTGGATTTGTTTAACCATTACAGTGATAGAGTAGAAGGAAAAAAAAATTGCTGCATAAAATATTCCCAGCTGTCAATTTCAAACAAAAATAATAGTTTTAATTTTAATGGTCATGCTTGTATTAATAACAGTGACAATCACCAGAGATTATGCAGTCATATATTACTTTGCTTCGATTTATTTGTTGTGAGTCAGATGAGGATCTTAAGTGAATATTTGTGATGTTTTATTCCTCTGTTTTCTGTCTCTTATCCAGTGCTAATAGAGATTTGGTAATCTGTAAAAGTTAAGGTAACTTTAACTCTAACTTTTTTAGGGTAGCCTAAACCTAACCCTATCTCTCGACACCCACTGGTGAAAACACAGTGGATAAAACCAGACGCTTACATTACTTTAAATGAGTCTACACCCCAAGATCACTGTTAGAAACATGAGCCGCGTCCAAAAGGTAAAGGGGGAGGTGTTGCTTCAATTTATAACAATGTTTTCAGGATTTCTCAGAGGGCGGGCTTCAAGTATAACTCGTTTGAAGTATTGGTGCTTAATATAACATTATCCAGGGAAACAAATGTTAATGATAAATCCCCTGTGATGTTTGTGCTGGCTACTGTATCCAGGCCACCAGGGCACCATACAGAATTTATTAAAGAGTTTGCTGATTTTAAATCCGAGTTAGTGCTGGCTGCAGATAAAGTTTTAATTGTTGGTGATTTTAATATCCATGTTGATAATGAAAAAGATGCATTGGGATCAGCATTTATAGACATTCTGAACTCTATTGGGGTTAGACAACACGTCTCAGGACCTACTCATTGTCGAAATCATACTCTAGATTTAATACTGTCACATGGAATTGATGTTGATGGTGTTGAAATTATACAGCAGAGTGATGATATCTCAGATCATTATCTAGTCTTGTGCAAACTTCATAAAGCTAAAACTGTAAATTCAGCTCCTTGTTACAAGTATGAACCATCACCATTACACTTAAGGAAGATTAAGGAAAACAGTCTGACACCGTGGTATAATGAGCACCCTCGCACCCTAAAGAGAGCAGCCCGGAAAATGGAGCGCAGCTGGAGGAAAACAAAACTAGAGGTATTTCGTATTGCTTGGAGGGAAAGTACCGTATCCTGTCACGCAATACGAAATGATTCCAACGATATCGTTTCTCTGCACCTTTATTGTTATAGTTGTGGTGTGAACTCTGCTATTCTTTAATACTGAGAACGATTTTTAGAACTTTATCGTTATCCTTATAGTTATTGTGCTTGGTGTGAACGGGTCTTAACACTGTAAAGCTGCTGTGACACAATCTGGAGTGCTATTTAAATAAAGGTGACCTGATCTGAAAGGGCAGATGCACCACTGCAGTGAATGACTGGCAGCAATAAACGTAATAATGATGTCAAAAAAGTTTCAGATGACTGTAGAGAGGAATTAAATGTGTTAAGTGATTCCCAATATCACCAGAGAAAACAAGAAAAACCGAAAATGTCTGAAATCCAATTCATGGGAAACACTGAATAATAACCCCGCTTATTACAACACAATAAATTTAACCATAATAACAATATATAAGCCTGTATATAAGTCATAGAATAGTTTTCACTTTATGATGAATCTCTGGGATACTGCTTTGTCTGTCATCAGTTTGGTTTGACCTGATTTGATTTATTTAAAACACACACACACACACACACACACACACACACACACACACACACACACACACACACACACACACACACATTATTCAAATGAAAAGGCTTGAACTCACAGCAGAATATTTTACACGGGTCAAGAACATCTGTCTGATGTTTGAGGACCCTGAAACCCTTCATAAATAAAATGATGATTCATTAACATGTTCAGCTAATCATCACATGACGAAAAAATAAATCTGTGGGTAAGCACTATTTCTGCCATAACGATATGTAATAAAAAATGTAATTCTGACTAGTATCTCTGCTGCAATCATTTATCAGAGATTGTGTCAGCTGACCAGCGGTCGACCAATCACAGAGCAGCTCGTGACGCTGTAAACAGCCGCGGACGCGCGGAGCGACTGTCAGATGCGCGGAGCTCCAGACACACATCATGGCCGGAGTGAGTCTCTTCACTTTATGACACTCTCTGCGCATTATCGTGATGCCTTTGTTCAGTTGTTCTGGTTTGTTCTGTGTCACCGATGCTTCAGTGTAACGCGTGTGTAACAGCATTAGTTAGAGATGTGTCGCGTGCGCGTTACAGCATCATCGCTACATTGTTACATTCTCAATGTTTCGCTCTGAGATCGAGCTCGCGCTTGTTACACACATTTACCGAAGTTTACAAAGAAATCATAAATATCAACGCAATGGTGCAATGGTTTATTCTTTAGCTTAAATCATAGCTTTCAGACTCGAGCGATGTTTATTGTTTTCATGTTTGTTGATATTTCATAACGATGCTCCAGAGAAGAACTCATATGTAAGAGCACATCTATAACATAATCACGCAATAATAAACCAGATCAGTTTACAGGCTGTTGATCCTGTTCCCGTCAGAAATGTTGTTATTTTATAGTGTGGATGACTTTTTTTTATTAAATTATTATTTAAAAGTGTAAGTGTGCACAAGCTTTTCACTGCTCGTGTAAAAGTGCACGAATCATTTTAGTTATAAAGGCTCTTACGATCGAACTTCATGCATTAGTTGACTTGTAATCACAAGAATGTTAATCAAATGCTCATCTCTGTGAAAAGGAAAACACAGGAGGACTCTGGGACTCGCTGAAGAAAGCTGCTTTTGTCATTGGATCCGGGCTGTTCTTCCTGGTCGGGTTCAGGAACTCAGTGACATGGTAAACCTTGCCGTTCAAATCATGTTGATCTGAATTTCATGTCAAGAATAAAAGCTCGTTTGACATGTGCTCTTTCTTTGTAGTCCTGGTTCTTGCTGAGCATCAGTTATTAAGGATCTGTTTGTGTTTGCAGGCATCTGCAGAGGTTCTGGGGCGCATCGGGAGATTTCTGGCAAACACAGTGGACCAAACTTCACCAAGCCTTGGGTGGAAATGAGACGGCCTTGTTTTTTATCGGTTAGAGAAGTTGTTTTTAACCTTTACATGGCCTCCCCTCTGGACATTGATCGTGAAATGTTCAACATCTGTTGTTCTGGACTGAACTGACCGTTAAAGTTCACTTAATTAAAACCATTTGGACACAGACCACTGTATTCTGCAGCAACAAACTTTTTAATTAGATGCATGAACATGACTTGTAATCTTATAATTCTCCCTAAAATAAAGTGTTTGATGCACAAATAGAAGTCTTTTCTTTTGTTTTTGGTGTTTAACAGGGACCATGTTGGTGCCAACGCTGGCTTTCTGGATGTTTAACGCGCTCCTGATGTTGGTGGACACGACGGGAAAGCCAAACTTCATCACACGTTACAGGATTCAGCCTGACAAAAACTCTCCGGTACGTCCTTCAGCGTGCACACATCACTGAGTCACCATTACTCCAGGACACTCACATATCCTCAGTTACAGCTTCACCATCTCCAGCAACTGGGTAGATAACAGACCTGCCATTCCTGCATTTCTAGACAGTTTTATACAATGGCTGCATGATGCAGTTCAGCAAAATAAAATCGCTTTGTGTGATTAGCAGATCACAAATACTGCTCCTAACGAGAGACAAGCTTTAAGAGCTGTCTGCATTTTTATTAAATAGAGATCATAAGTGGAAAGTAGATATTAATTAAAAAGTGCAAATTCATCAGTGTGTTTCTGAATATGCAAACTGTTCTTCATCGCAGAGAAAATGAGTCCAAACCCGTGTTGTGAGTTTGCAGCCAAATAATAAAAAATAAGTGATTTGATATTTTGAATTGAATGTAGTTTGGCTGGGATTAAATAAGGATTTGATCACGCTGTTAAAAACTCTAAAAACACTATTCACATTCATCCACATAAATACCATTATAGAGAAGATTCAGACGTTTACTCATGAGTTCTTGCTGGGGCTGGGCAGTATATTTAATATTCATGCAACACATGCAGTTATTTCAGTGTTATTAAACAACATTAATGATAACATTTAATGATTTTAAGGGATGATTAGATCAGTTTTCTAAAAACCTTGTCATTACACAGATTTCATAATCCTTTCTTGTTTTGGACTCGACAAGCAATAATGCAGGCATCTTTTAATAATGTCTGATTAAAACATGAAAGATTAAATTATGGATTATAGATTTGGGAAGTTCAAATCAATTCTACACTGCAATAAAATATATAAATAAATACATTTAGACTTATTTTCTAGTATAAATATCTAAACGTTCTTGAATCAAGATGCACTTACTTGACAAGGAAAATGAATTCAGAAATGAAGTCTTGTTTTCTAAATAAATAAATAAAAATCTAAAATTTGTTTTTTTGCCAAAAAATAAATAAATAAAATACATTTAAAAAAAATGTACAAATGGAGTAAGAAAAAAAATCCTAATTCAAAGTTAAAACAAGATTATGTTTCTCACCCCGCTGGAAGATCTTTTATCTTGTTTTAAGCAAACACTCTAAAAATTTTTTGATAATTTAGTCAGAAAATAAGTCATTTAGCTTCTCAAGTAAAAGCATTCTGATGCAAGAATGTGTAGATATCTGTACTGGACAACAAGACTAAGTAAGAAAATATATTTGCAGTGTATGAATGGCTTTCAGAGAATCACTGAATTATTGTATAATACTGTTATTATATCACTACACTATTATACTGTTATAACACCAGCCGGCCGTCCATTGACTGCTGCGTGTCCCAGGATCCTATCAGCTGAAGGAAAATATTGCCCTGTAAAATAATAACTGCTGTTTTTCTGATAACCGTGTCAGGACTGATAATTATTTCAGCACACTTTGCATGAATTCAGATTACACAGCATATATAATCTTAAAATGTCAGTCATAAATACATGCATGTTTAGATTGTACAGTGTATAACGATGTCTGTCTGCAGCAAAGAAATGTTTATGAGTTCAGAGTTCAGTGATGACTCTGTCAGTGATTAAATGGAGGAACAGGTCTTTAAAGGTCAGATAAAATTAATCTATACGCAGTTGAACTTCTGCGGAGGTGTGATGGGTCATAAACGGGTCAGGCTTACACTAGAGTAACCCAGGAGAACTTCAGCATGTGTCTGGATCGGGCTTCGAGTATGCATACTTCTCACTTCATTAGATGAGTACTGGGGTGACGCAACAAAATCATGTGTCAATATTTTCTGAATTTCTGTCTGATATTCTTCATTCTGTGCAGTGCTTAGTTTGCAGGAGTAACAGAAACAAACTTTTACAACGGCTGATTGATTCATTGAAGAAACCGTTCTGATGTGGCTTTGTTTCAAACTCTTTTCGTTGGTCTGTATTAACCTCTTGTTTATTGAACTGTTCGACAAATCAATGTCAGCAATCTTTCAGCCAAGTACAGTGACCCATACTCAGAAATCGTGCTCTGCATTTAACCCATCCAAAGTACACACACACGCACGCACGCACACACACACACACACACACACACACACACACACACACACACACACACACACACACACAGCAGTTGGGGGTTCGGTGTCTTGCTCAAGGACACCTCAGTCGTGGTATTGCCGACCCGAGACTCGAACCCACAACCTTAGAGTTAGGAGTCAAACTCTCTAACCACTGGGCCACGACTTCCACATCAGTTGTGTGAAGCTGATTAAAAGACAGAGGCATACGGGGCATTTTTGCCCCAATATCTTGAATTTTGTGTGAATTCTAAATGTATTTTAATAAAAAAGTGTGAATTCTAATCGTCTACCCTACATCGCCCAGTGTATGCCTGCACTCTCTGGTGCGTTTTTGTTTGGTTTTTGATATGTCTTGATAACGTCTGATCACACATCACTAAAACAACAATTATGACATTATTGTAAAATAATTATATCACACACCCCTAACGAGTAGTGCATCTACAGTAGGTGAAAATTAGCCCTATGACCTGCTGAATTGTGAAATATATCTCTGTATTTTTTTTTTGTATTTTTTTTTTTATTATATTTATTTTTTTAAATTTATTTTTTTTAAATGCTTTTTTTTGTTGTTGAGTGATGTTGTCCAGTGAAACAATGTTTATATATACGGCGATGAGAACAAATAGAGTGAAAGTAATTAAGAAAGTTAAAATCACACTGCATTCTAACACTGTAAGATTACAATCTAAAAACAATGCATTTTAAAGCAGAAGTTAAATTCACTAAAGTAAACATTAAAAGAAATAAAAACCAAAGCATGGATTAACTGCATCATATCTGGATTAGCCCAAAACAGTCCATCATAACATGTCTATCGTAGCGCTATCATAAAAATACACTTGTAAATTAAAAATTCTACACGAGACACACATTTGTTATCCAACTACAGATATTTTAGCTAAATGAATCATCCACTCCTGACAGCAGAATAGAAATATTTCCATGACTTTCTAACATTTACAGATGGAGAATATACCTGTAATACTGCTAATATAGGTTTTGAGTTCTAGAACACCCTCGAGTCACATTTTACAGATTATGTACAGATCCAGTAAAGTGCCTGGTGACTGAAGTGCTGCTGTGATCGGTCTCCTGACAGGTGGATGCGGCGCGGTTACGGCACGCGGTGAAGACGGTGCTCTTTAACCAGGTGTGTCTGTCAGTTCCTGTGGTGGTGCTCACCTATGTAGTGATGAGGTGGCGAGGAGATCCGTGCGGCCCGGAGCTGCCCACCTTCCACTGGGTGCTGCTGGAGCTGGCCGTCTGCGGGTTGATCGAGGAGATACTCTTCTACTACACACACAGGTCAGCTTTCAGAACACACTGCTAACACAGTGCTGCCGGTTCATCACGTCCAGCGGTGCGCAGGTCTGACCAAAGTAAATAATGCACTGGGTAAACAAGCTCAGATCTGCATACTGAGATGCTTGACAGATGATGCACAATCACTGTTTTAGATTGAATAACTGTAATACTGTAAGATTTCCATTCCGACTCAAAGCGTAAATCTGTTCTAAAAACACAACTGACTAAAACTGGCATTGCATATATTAACCTAATAAAAACAGAAATAACAGAAAATGCAAATGTTAATATTAGCATTGTATTTTATAAGTGTAAAAAAAAGGTTTTGTTTTAAAAAAGAGTAGTAGTAGTAGTATTGCACTTTATTTATTATTTATTATTATTTATTATTACTCGTCTGCTGCTTCCAGGCTCGTTCACCATCCGGCGCTCTACAAGAGCATCCATAAGATCCACCACGAGTGGACGGCTCCTGTCGGAGTGGTGGCGCTCTACGCTCATCCGGTGGAGCATGTGGTGAGATCCGTCGACCTGTCAGAGATACCGTCAGATGTGTTGAGAGCCTTCATGTCTTCCTGTCTGTGCAGCTGTCCAACATGCTCCCGGCTCTGATGGGTCCGGTTCTGCTGGGCTCACACGTCTCCACCACCAGCCTGTGGTTCACCATCGCTCTGCTGGTCACTACGGTCTCTCACTGCGGCTACCACCTGCCCCTGCTGCCCTCGCCCGAGTTCCACGACTACCACCATCTCAAGTAAGTCCAGGACTCACTATCAAGAGTTTACACATAGAAGGCTTGAGGTGAGCTGAACCCGTCCTGGGACTGTGGTAAGTTTCCATGCATCATGCAATAGCGTGTTATAAAGTCAGGATTGCATGATATGAATATACATACAACAGATACGTATCTGTTGCATAGATACAGTACAGGTCAAAAGTTTGGAAACATTACTATTTTTAATGTTTTTGAAAGAAGTCTCTTCTGCTCATCAAGCCTGCATTTATTTGATCAAAATACAGAAAAAAAATGTATTATTGTGTTATATTATTACAATTTAAAATAATTGTTTTTTACATTTATTATACTTTAAATGATCATTTATTTCTGTGATGCAAAGCTGAAATTTTTAGGATCATTATCACATGATCCTTTAGAAATCATTCTAATATGATGATTCATTATCAAAGTTGGAAACAGTTCTGCTGCTTAATATTTTTTCAGAACATGTGATACTTTTTTTAGGATACTTTGATGAATAAAAAGTAAAAAAAAAAAAAAAGAAGCTATGTTTTTAAAATATAAATATTTTGTAATAACAATATACACTACTGGTCAGTAATTTGGGGTCAGTAATTTTTTTTTTCTTTCTTTTTTTTTTTTTTAAATAAAATCAATACTTTTATTCAGCAAGGATGTGTTAAATTGATAAAAAGTGATAGTAAAGAAAAATTTTATTAGAATATATATTATTAGGATTTTTTTTTTTTTTGAATAAATGCAGTTCTTTTTAACCTTTTATTCATCAAATATATTAGACAGCAGAACTGTTTCCAACACTCATAATAAATCAGAATATTAGAATGATTTCTAAATGATCATGTGATAGACTGGATGTTACATGTGACACTGAAGGCTGGAGTAATGATGCTGAAAATTCAGCTTTGCATCACAGGAATAAATTATTTTTTTTAAAGTCTATTCAAATAGAAAATAATATTTCTCAATATTACTGTTTTTTCTGTATTTTTGATCAAATAAATGCAGGCTTGATGAGCAGAAGAAACTTCTTTCAAAAACATTAAAAATAGTAATGTTTCCAAACTTTTGACCTGTACTGTATATTCTCCTGTCTCTAGGTCTTGTTCAGTGTTTGGGGGGTCTCTTGAATGAATGAGTTATAACTCACATAGACATGTTTATAATATTTTAGGCTAGAGTCGGCTCTTCACACAATCTCTGAACCCTGCAGGCATGCATTCTGCTTGCAGTTTCTTCAGTTTTTTTCTCTGGCTATCTTGGGACATTGTTGCCATCTTGTGGACAAACTAATTACTGCAAAACAATTAAAGCCATGTGATGCACATACAGTCTGTGTGTACTGTACTGGTGATGAAATCTACATGTTGCGTAAAGACTAAAAGCAAAGTGTACTTGGGTTAAAAGTGACGGAGGCCGGGTGTTTGTTACACACCTGTAACTCAGTGTTTTCTCTACTGTTTATCTCAGATTTATCTGACTTTTGATAATTTCCTCACATTTATCTGCTCTTTTGAAATCAACAACTGTGTGAATTAAAGTCACATACACAGTTACAGTCTTCTCAACAGCAGGTGAAGCTTTTACATTTTTAGTTTACATTTTGCACATGCATTGTTGTTGATCACAGTGTGTGTGTCTGTGTGTGTGTGTATAGGATCAAATGTTGCCTTACACACGTATCATTTTGTCTGTGGAAGTGAATGGGGAGTGATCAAATGTTGCCTTACACACGTATCATTTTGTCTTTAGAGTACGTTATGTATAAAAGTAAACTGAATGGGTTTGCTGATTCACACGACACATTTAACATGCATTAACCTCATCACAAATCAAACGATAGCTCAATTAAACCGGGGTTTCTTTCCTTTAAATACAATATACATACAAGACTGTATACAGTTTCTACCCATTAACCTAACGATATGAAGGAGACCAGCTCCAGCCCTAACCAGACATCTGAAGCAGCAGATCCAGGTCTTCTGGAGCGTTTCAGACCGGACTGACCAGTCCTCATCCAGGACCAGGCGAGATCTGTCAACCTTGCTCTACATTCAACTCACAAGTGACCTTTATTCTCTGGAGATAACAGCCAAACTCTGGCCAGGGCTCTGAGTGTTTCATAGTTCTCCATGTGATATCGATGAAGATCATGCAGTGTGTGTAGCTACAGTGAGAGAAGGCTCTGTATTATTATTGTCTAAACATGTATTAGTGATTTCCACCAGGTTCATGGCCTGCAGAATATTTGGTTGTATGAATATCTGAACATGCAATATGCCAAAAGAAAGAACAGAGCCTCTGCTTTTAAACGAAACACACCTGAATCTGGATACGTTTCTTTTTTTGGAACAAAAAGCTGAGAAAATGGCATTTTTGTCAAAGACTACATCCGGATGGGGTTCAGATCGATGATTAAAAAAAACAGATGATGTCTTCCATCACCAGCCTCAGAGCTTCACAGACCCTAAACATGTGGACATTTCATTCGGTAATGCTGGACAGTTTTAATTTAAATGCAGTTTAGTTATTTTACATGCATTTGTGTTTAGATCCAGATGTTCAGTATTCTGTCAGAAGATGAGTGATAGCGCCTCCTACTGTATAACAGTGAAAACACACAAAGCCTGAAATGTCTCTCAAAGCTGGTGACGAGGTCACAGGAAGAGTGTGAAAGGTTGTTTCTAAATCCAGCTGTTTCTCTGCAGGTTCAATCAGTGCTACGGAGTGCTGGGAGTGCTGGACAGGCTTCACGGGACGGACGGGAAGTTTCGTAACGATAGAGCGTACGAGCGGCACACGGTCCTGCTGGGCTTGACCCCGCTGAGGGAGAGCATCCCTGACCATCCCAAGAAAGCCCAGGAATAGCCGCGCTTCACCTCGTTCCGTGTACATAAACACTAATGAACTGATCTCCGTCTGATTCCCTCAGATGACCCGCTGACATGCACAGAGACCGTTCATCACATCATCAGTTCCTTTTATTGTTCATCTTGTGTCACTTCTCATATCGTGTCACATTAGCATTATTGCACATTAAATGATTTTAATTCTGTATTTTAACACTGAGCTCTAGTAATAGTTTTTGGAAATGATCGTTGTACTGTTTCTGTCCCTGATGAGTCCTGACATCAGTTTCTGGAGTTTATCCTCAAACCTCACTCATTAAAGCTGATCTGCTGTACCGGGTGTGTTTGCATTATTATTGCATTCATGTATTGAGAGAACCAGCATTATTTACAAACCCGACCCTTTTCTTATTAATATTGTGGTAAGAGTTGGCGAGAGGTAGGTGAAGATCATGGTTGTCCTGTTCCGATCAGTGATCTGGAGTCTCACCTAATCACCAAAGAAAAACCAATTCTGCCTGAAAAGAAACGTGTCCAGGAACTTCATCTGGGACACACTGTCAGATCACGACAAAATTAAAGCCAAACTAGAAATGCAAAGTCCCACAGACAGCAGGAGTAACTGTGCAAAGGGCACAGCTCCATACACATCATGCCTACGAGAAACAAGCTTCCATAAAACAGCAGACTGTGAGTGACAACAGCTGAAATAGTTCTGACCTCCAGCAAAGAGCACCAAGATGTTCACAGACGCCTACAGAACGTTCACGACCAGTGCTGGGGGTAACACAGTACAAGTAACAAGAGTTACGTAATCACATTACCTCTTTCAAGTAATGCATTACTTTTTAATTTAGAAGGAAATATCGGAGTTACTTTTTCAGTTACTGTTTCTCCTGTATTGAGTGACAGCTCTGGTGTTGCCATGGTGACAGAAATGAACATGATCTTACTGTAGTTCTAGACTAAATATGAACGTTTACTCATCTCACCTGCACAAAACACATTCAGTGCTCCTCAAAATCAAAACAGTGAATGCAAACTCTGAATATGACACAAACCAGCACTAATTAATTGTTAAATAACACATATGCTTAATGTATTTTATTAACCAGTGTCTTTGCTACGGTCCTTGATCCAGTTCAACCATACTAATAAGCAAATTTGATTTAGATAAACATAATATTTCGGGGGTCATTTCTTATTGCTGATCAAAGAATGTTGAGCTTTCTTTACTTTAGCCTGATGCTTATTAATTTCACTTCTGTTATTAAGGGGCTTTTACATTTGCCAAACTTTTTAAAATTAAAAACACAAACAAGCCCAGCCCAGATTCAAAAAGTAACGAAAAAAAAATAACAATGCATTACATTCCATAAAAAGTAACTTAGTTTTTTTTTTTTTTTTTTTAGATTGCAACGCAATATTGTAACGCATTACTTTTAAAAGTAACACTTTCCCGAACACTGCTCAGAAAGCTGATGGTAGACCTTGAGCTCCAGTGTAAAGGGGTCATGACATGACAAACCAAACTTGCCTTGATCTTTCACACACAAGGGTGTTTTCACACCTAGTTAGTTTGAGTTCTGCAAACACTCTGGGAGCGGTTCAGCTCGGATGTGAACAAACAAGTGATCTCAGACCCCCTAAAAGTGAACCGTGCTCAGACCACCTGCGGAGCCAGGTAAAGGAGCTGGTTTAGTTTGCACCAGTCCTGGGTTTTCAGTACCATGATGTGTCTTGGCTTTCAGCAGCGCTCATCACCGCACAGCTGACTGAAATAATAACACAACACTGTCAGTCGACAGCCAGCTCGTCTGGTTCATAGAAGAGTTCAACAGCTGCTTTAAGGGTTTTGACCTTTTTAATTTTTTTTTTTTTTTCATTATTAAAGAAAAATTCTACAAATTACAAATCACACTAATAGCAATCACATCTGCCTATAATTCAGATGAAGTGTTACGATACAAGATTTCAAGTATTTTACAGCTCCAATTGTTTTTCTCTTAATAAGCCGAATATATATCTGTGTGTGTGTCATGGTATTAACAGTTCTAGTAAATGCGTACAGTTATTTATATGGCTTTATGAATGACCTCTGCAGATGCACCAGCATTAACGGACGAGAGGCTTTTATCACTGTTTAGTTGAATAAAAGGTTTTTAATTACATCAGTGATCACAAGATTTCCTTCATCAGGATCTGACCACAGCTACGCAGAATGAAGAAGCCTATCAAGGGAAAGCAGGAGAAGGGAACTGCTAAACGCGTCGCAAGCTAATACCAAATAAAATTCAAATAATCACCAAAGAGAGATGAATGGAAACCAAAACAACTGAAAACACTGGAGCGAACGAACAGGTAGAGGTTCATATGGCAGCCAAACCCATGTGAAAATCCATAAATTAGATCAGTGACTGGAATATTGCTTATGATCCGAATGCAGTCGGCAAAGTTCTCAGATGTATCATCATCATAAGTGTCTTTCTTCACGATTCCAGTTGAGACCCTGAGGTCAGCTTCCCTTTAGTCAGAGCGTCCTGCTGTCTGCATGAAGAAAATCAAGAGCTGATGCTAAAACAAACCCACAATGACATCGAGCTCAGACGCATTCGGGCCAGCATAAAAGATGCACACGTAAGGCAAATATATCTCTATAAACAATAAATGACACGTACAGCCAGGCGGTGTAATGTCTCTTAATTTCTTGAATTCATATGTACACTAGACACTCAGATGAGATCTGATCCGTCTCCGGTGTGTCCTCGCAGGAAGAGGAGCTGAGGAATGATCCACGAACACAACAGAGCGCAGCTCACTGAAGCGAAGCGTCGCCGCCGCTGTCTTCTGTAACAGACACGTGGAGGAAAACCAGAGGATTTGGCAAGCGGGACGTTAGTGTCACAGTGATGCTCAAGCCCTGGGAGCCATCCGCTAGAAAATCTACCGAAGACCCCCGAAAACATAACCAGCAACATAACATCATCAGCTGCAGATCACATGGTCTCATCCTGTACCTACTCTAGTCAAGAGCAATCTTACCCTTCAACGCAATCCTTAAAAGAAAAAAAAAATCAGGGTGTCGTTAGGCCAAATAAAGCAGCGACTCTACTGAGGAGAGAAAGCAGAAAGATTCAACAAAAGCCCGATGATACAAGAGGAATAAAACTTCAAAGTCTTTAATAAAACAAAGAGTGGAAGAATTTCTGGTGCCCTCTGCTGTCCGTTAGTGACGCACAGATGCTGTGAACGAGGAGGAGGTGGAAGAGCCTTGATTTGACCATCGTGAGCCGCTGTGTCCTGCTTGTGAGGTGGGGTCAGACGCTCACTTGGGCGCCGCTGCTCGCTGACCCGGGGCTTTGGCATCATCTCTGGCGGCGGGAGCGCTCTGCGTCTGGGTTCGGCTCGACGGCTGGGAGGGATGACGGCGACGGCCATCGCCGCTGGAGGGGTGTCTCTTACGCCCGCCGTCCTCAATCGGGGGCTGAGGGGAGAAAAACCACAGCTTTTTTGGGTTGGAGGTTTTGGAGGGTTTTATGGTTCGTTAAATTTTAATGGAATTTTTGATAGAATTATTAGAGGAAAGTTTGAAGAACGATCAAAGCGCAGGTGAGTAACCTGCTCTGTGAAAGACCCCAAGAAGAATATCGCTGGGCGCCGTTCACACAGAATGCACTTTATTCACAGGCAGTGGAATAGGAAACACATTAGAGTTAACCTTCTTTTAACATTTTCAAGTTGACTAGTTAAAAATCGTAAAAAGAGAAAAGTAAAAAACACAAACGAAGCGTCTCTTTCTGTGTGTTTTGTCAGCCAAGATAAAAGATTATGAAAGAAGCCATGTAGATTTCAAGCCTGCAAACAGCAAATGAAATGAGAAAGGCACTGGCACTCACGTCCACCCTGAAGTCCTCCAGACGCTTGAACTTGCGTAAATGCTCCTGCAGCTTGGGGTCAATCTCCATGTTCTTTGTTTTAGAGTATTTCAGAAAGGCCCAAAACTTCTCGAGTCCGTACAGCTGGCCTGTCAGGGCACATGAAGAACAATTACACAAGAGCTCTAATAACTAGACGTCATTACTTCAGCAGGGGGGGGTCTTTCAGTGCCTCATGATTCAATGAAGATCGATTCTCGAGTCACGATTTGATTATGAATCGATTCATGGTTTTTACATTTTTAATCATGAATTTATCAAGCTTTGTTTGTAAGAGGAATGTTGGGTTAGCAGGCAAATGTTACATCGTGACATCGTTCGATACATTTAATGCCATACACAGCTTTGTGTTCCATGGTCACAAATTTCCACAACTTTAATAATGTTTATGGTTTCTTTTCTCAAATAATTCTCATTTTTATTGTTGTTCACTTTTAAATCACTGTTTTGCAGAGGGGTTTGTTCATATGACTCATTTCATTCCCTCATTTTAGTTCAATCATGGGGTTTCAAGGAAACAAATTAATGAAACATGGACAGTGGCCACAAATTAATACGTTGTAGGAATAAATTATATACAGGCTATATATATATATATATACACACACACACAACCGGTCTAAAGTTTGGGATCAGAATGATTTGTAATGTTTTTTACAGGGGTTTCTTCTGCTCATCAAAGCTGCATTTATTTCATAAAAAAATTACAGGAAAAAATTTAATATTGTGAAATATTATTATGGTGTAACATAACGTTTTTCTATTTTAATATACATTAAAGTGTAATGTATTTCTGTGATGCGCAGCTGTATTTTCAGCATCATTACTCCAGTCTTCACACATCCTTTCATTATGATTCAACATAGTTTTCTCCTGAGATGAGTATTTAACACCTTTATTATTGATCATACATCCTTTCATTATGATTCACAGTTATTTTTTTGGAATCTGTGATACTTTTTTTCAGGATTCTTTGATGAATAAAAAGTTAAAAAGAAGAGCATGTATTTAACAATATACTCTACAGTTCAAAAGTTTGTGGTCAGTACATTTTTATTCTTTCTTTTTTTGAAAGAAATGAAAACTTTTATTCAGCAAGGATGTGTTCAATTGTTGATGTAGAAGAAGTTGAAGAAGAAGTGATAGCAAAGATTTATATTTAGAATAAATGCTGTTCTTTTTAACTTTTTATTTATCAAAGAATCCTGAAAAAAAGTATTTTTGCTCCTCCATTGCTGATGCTCTTTTGTTCCAACAACATCATGTCATTATTATTATTATTATTATATTCACTAGAAAATAGATGTTTTTGTAAATTTGTGAACCGCTAGAAGACTGAGTCGTGATTCAGGTGATCGTGATTTCAGAGACAGACCTGCTTCGTAGTCTTTAACGGTCTCCTCTTGAAAGTCTTTAAATATGTCCGGCCTGAACTTCCTCTCGAGTCCATAGCTGTAAAACCTGAAGAGACACTCCAGACCGTACCTGAGGAACACGAGACATGATCACGTCATAACACGCAGTCTCTGCTGTCCAGCGCTTATTACGAACAAAACACCACATTACACATGCAATACATACTGTACATACAGTAGGCTACTCATGCAAACATAATGTTATGTCTTAAGAGAACATCTGATGTGTAACGTTATATTAGATCATTACAGTAGGACTTACTGTACAGACCGTCAGTTCATTATTCTGGTCTGGATTGAACTGCTTTTGTAGTTTTAATCAATTTATTTGTAATGAACACACTGAAGTGATTTTTTCATTTGAATTTGTTTTTCTTAATTGGATAGTTTCGTATAGATGAAAAAAGTAATGCACTAAGCCTATTTGTTTCTTTTATTTGTTGTTTTTTTTTTTGCATCTGTTCTTTTATTTTATTACAAAGATGAAATAAAAAAATGGCTATATTGTGATTATTAATAAAGTAATTAATACTAAGAAAGGAAGTGGAGGAAATGATGTAATGTTGCAGGTGATTTTGCTTTGAAACCTTCAGAAGACTTTAACTTGATTGTTCTCAGAACTGACCTCGTTGACGTTTATAGCTCAGTCATTTTTCATCAGATTCCAACAAATCATACATAATTTTAAAGGTATTTTAATGAAATCTGGCGCAGAACGCTCTCAAAACACCAACACAGATTATCGCCGGTCAACACTGAAATGACGTGACGTTATTCTACAGAGAAACTCGTGCTTGTTCTCATACCTGTAGCCTTCCTTCCCGTCCTCCACCACCAGCTGTCTGAACTCCTCGTACATCTTTCTGTTGAAGTGATCTCTGAGGAAGAAGGACCAGAAGCGGAAGAGCGTGTTCATCTCCTGAGACTGACCGATGCCCAGCCGCTTGCGCTCTGCAGGAGGACAGAGAGAGGTGAGCGAGGCGAGGAGGAGCAGACGCTCCAGCGGAGGAGGAGACTAACTCACCGTTCAGGCAGCGCCGCCGGTACTTGTGATACACGTGCTGCGTGAATCCGTTCTCCTTCAGTAACTCGTGTGAGGGATGCTGGAACTTGGGGAGAGACTGAGGAGTGCAGCCGTAATTACCCATCGCTGCGGTGCCTTCAGACGGACTCGCGTTCGAGCTGCAGAGACAAGAACACACCTGATCAGCACAAAGCCATTCTGTGTGTTTAACTAAAATATGCTCCTAATCTGAAGTTGATATCTCAAAAACAGGTTCCTGTGGGATTAAGCGTTATACCAAAAACAGCCACCTGGTGGCACTAAACTAATTATTTTTTTTAAAAATGTATTTCTCTGTAACAAATGCACACATTTCTGTCACAATATTATATCACAATAACCACCACATATGGAATCTTGAGACTCACAGACCTTTCTACCTACAGCATGTGTTTTGTCAAGATTAGGAACAGTTATGATTATAAAATATTGTATTAAATTTTGTAATATGACACCAGGTACCGCCCACTAGGGGGGAGGGGCCTGATGATAGGATTTAAAGATTTAAAGGATTTAACGCAACATCTGATCTCAAAATTATCTTCACAGGATGAATTTTGAGTGATTAGGCTTTCAAATGATATCTAATTTAGGATGGTTACCAAAATATGTATTAGGGGAAAAATCAAAATGAAAAACAAACAAACAAAAGTTAACAGTTGGATAAATTAAATGTTTGGCTACAGAAATTTTTACTGAATTTGTTTCTCAAGTTTTAGATCAAGGAGTTAAATACTTGAAATTAGTTTAGCATCACATTTTTTTTAGTTCTTTAGTATTTTATATCAACTGTGCACACATACATTTCTTCATAACGTGATTTTTAATGGATGAGCTGAAACAGATAACAGACTTTATTCATCTCAGATGAAGTCTCTGTCAGTGAATGGACATGAAGTCAGTGTCTGCTGACCTGACGGAGGCGGTGCGCGAGCGGTGCTCTCTGGAGTCCATCACCCAGCCCACATGACACTCCATGGGAGGATTGGAGCTGTGCCGCGTCTTCCGCTTGCGAGGCGTCTGAAACAAAAGTTCATCTGTCAGGTCAGTAACTGATAGGCCTGTGACAATAAATCGATTCGTGAATGGATTCTGAGATCCTCCGAATACATCACGACTCTCTCTGGAATGGATTCTGAGCTTATATTTTAACAGCAGAGGGCGCTCTACTCTAGTTTTCATCCTCATACTCAAACACTCATGAAGAAGAGCTGAGAGGCACTTTTTATGTGATTTTACGTCTGTTATTTATGATTTTATGAGGATGGTTTTATGTAGCCAGAGCCCACTGTGAACACCCTTGTTTTCTAATCTTATGAATGATAATTTTAGGTTTGCGTGTGTGTAAGGATTTGGAAACAAGCAGAGTACGGTGGTTTCTGAAGCATGCAGCGCCATCTGCTGTTCACAACTAAGCTCAGAATCGTCATGCTTTCGGGAAATCTCAGAATCTCGATGCGATGATTTATTTTCTAATAACTGACAGCACCGCACTGTTTCCAGCCTGTAAGAGCGGATACGTACTTTGGCGTCCAGCGGCCGTCCTTCCTTCACCACGGGGTAGAAGCGGGGCGTCTGCGTGGGGTCCCTGAGCCGCGGGGTGCGGGGCGTGCGAGGCGTGCGGTAGCTGGGAGAGTCAGGCACGGCCGTCGGAAGAGAGCGGGCGATAGCTGACGGCTCCGGCGCGCCGAACAGTTTGTTGGCCAAGGCTTCTGTGGGGACTACGGGAGAGAAAACAGTCATGTCTTTAAACCTTCAGGACAAAGCAAGCGAGACAGGATGTGTCCTACACACACACACGATAAAAAGCATCTTTTTCCATGTTAATCAAAGTTTTGTTCTAAATAGCTGCTACACAAAAAAAAAAACGGTTTCTATTTCTGCATCATCGCAGCTGAAACAACAACATACAAACATACATGACAGTGATTGTCTAATGTGAGTTTAAATATCATTCTGCGTGACCTTATAGCCATACTGAAGGCAACAATAGAGAGTTTACCTCAGATCTTGAAAATAAATTAAACATTAGATACACATTAAAACTGTGAACTCACTGGGAACCAATGAGTGTATCCCATAAAGATGTGTCAGTCACTCAGTATGTACATTTAATAATGTTAAAAAGGGCTGATATTCATGAATTTGATTATAAAAAAATTTCATTGCGAGTGCACTGCGCTCTGAGAGGCTCCGCCCACACACACTTCTGATTGGATTATATTTAACTAATCAACCTAAAAATGAAACAACTGCCTGATTCAAGTAACATTTTATTAACTGTGTAGTTAAAGTTCTATTCCAAGTGCAGCACATGTGAAGTTCTTAAGATGGTGTAAATCAGAATCACTTGTTAAATATCTTTGTCGAAGATGCATGAAATATGAAGGCAAATTTTGTATCCTGTGTGTTCATAAATAATGCAAAATAAGAAAAATGCTAATGTTTCCTAGCCAACATAGACATTCAGTTTTAAAAATGCAATTTAAACTTTTCATGACCGTCAGCAGCGTTCAGTCTGTGAGCATCATGCAAACATCAAATATCAAGACATACAGTAGCAGTTCTGCACAGGTTTTTGTTTAAAAACGTGGTGCTCAAGTCAAAGAAGTTCGGCTTGTGTCTCAAAGCTTGTGTTTTTCCCACATTTACCAGCACAAATGCATTCTGTGTGAACATCAGCCGTCATGCAATCACATCTAATGTTAACGTCAGCTACAATAGTTTTGTTCAAAACAGCACTTCCTTGAATAAGAAAAATAATCAAATCCTGTTGAAGTGTTAAAATGTTTGTGTGTCAGACTCACTCTGCTGGGGGCGCGGGGGTCCGGGAGGAACCTCCTGGTGGGGGTCGACGGGCGGCTCGGGGGTCAGACAGTCGAACTGCTCTCGGCTGATCAGGTGCACCTTCTTGAAGTTCTCCACTTCTTGCTGTTGTTACAATAAAGCAGTTATTTACAAGCACTCGTTATTAAGACCAGACACTCGAACCAGAACCTCGCGCAGCAGGACAATACAAGAAGCAAAGCCAATGTTAAAGCTCTTATATTAATAGAAAGATAGCTTTAATCGATACCCATCTCGCTCATACCTGTGAGCCGCACCCAGAATCTGACAGAATAAAACACCTCTGCACACATGACAGAGAGAGCAGTGCAGATCACTCACGTCTGCAGAGAAGGGGCTGATTTCTGATCATATCCTTCATGATGTTTTAAAGTTGTATTGATGCTCTTGGTGCAGTGTTGATCATTTTACCATTCTGTTCTTGGCTACGCTTTCTCACACTATCTAGTACTAGTAACGCTTTTAGTGCACTACAGCAGGACATCTGTTATTAGGAGCACTTGTGCTTTTAATTTTACACATATTCAGAGATTAAAAGGGATATTTTTTACACAAAGTGATTCTCGATAGTTTTTTTCTTTTCTTTTTTGTTTTACCTTGGTAAAGGCATTTTTCCTAACATTATTAAATCTTATATCAAATGCATTAATATTTATAAACTTTACCAATCATACGAAATCAGTATCAACAGAATTCATCAGGTGTCACAGAAGAACATAAAAGTGGTCTTTAGGTATATTTACAGACTGTTTAACGAGATTTAGACGCATTTAAATTCATATAGTTATGAGGTTAATGTTTTAAATATAAAGTTTGAATTTTAAAATATGAAATGATTCAAATAACTGAAATTATATTTAAAGAATAAAGTGAAAACTGCCAGAAGGTGGCGCAAGTCTTTTTCACCGACTCATTCATTCAATCGATTTATTCAAACTGCTGATTCAGAAGTGCTTTTATGAAATAACTCACGTTGAATCTATTTACATTGTGTCTACACTTTGATTGTTATAACGATAGGATTGGATCCAGCTTACACTCCTGTAATTGGCTGTTGTGTTCAAGAAATCAACAGATAAGGCTGTGATTGGCTACTTTGCTCAATGCTGCAAAAACCAGCCGTAAACACAAACCCGTGCTGCTCTTCAGAGCTCAAATACACTACAGTGGACCAGAGAATCTCCAAATACACCCTGCAGAAGAAACTCTATAGCGCTAGCTGAATATTAACAGAAGATTCAACTGCTTTCATTGATTCAGCGTGACTAGAAACACACGATTACAACAATATATGGTTCATCTATTATGATAAAAGTATATAATAATGCTATTTGACAGCCTTTATCACTAATACTATGGAATATTGCGTGCCTTAATAATAACTCACCTTGATCGTGGCGTATTCGGGCTCGTACGTGTCGTCCCAGAGGTCTTGCTCGTAGTAATAAAGTCCGTCGTTAATGACTTTGACCAGTTCGCTGGTCAGCTTGGAGCGTGAGGTGTGGTTCCCCGTCCGGTCTCCTCCGGGATGCTTGCGCAGGTACGGCGGCGTCTGAGTGACGATCAGAATCTTGTTGACGTCTCGGTCGTCGATCTCACAGTCCGAGTCTTCATCGGACCAGTCGGTGAAAGTGTTGCGTCGGCCGTCTATCTGCTCCATCTCCTCGTCGAACATGAAGTCCAGCTCCTCCGGCTCGTCCTGCTCCTCGCCTGCGCTCGGTCCGGTCTGCACCGGCGTCCGAGACTCCTCCGCCTTCTGCAACAAACCGTCCATCAACGACACATCAGGATTCTGGATGATCAATACCAATTTATCAGAAAAAAAGGAGTTGATAAAACTAACAGTTTTTGTGCATTCTTTTAAAATGTGATGCAATGAAATCAATTTACAACAAAACACTGCATTTTTATTGTCAAGCAAGAAAAAAAATCCTTGGTTGTATGATGTTCCTTTAAAAAAAAAATGATATTATTGTTATTTTGGGAATTCTATTTTCCTTGGCTATCCAATAGTAATATATTTCTGTCATAATTTCTTCAAGTTAAACCAGTGGGTTGTGGTGAAGCTCTTTCAGTTGCATTTATGCATGCTGTAAGATTAATTTATATCCAGTAAAAATGTCCAGAGCTCATCGTTGATTTCAACATTGTCTCGTGACCCGATGTGGTTTATCCCTGATCTAATGTGTGTTTGTACCTTGGGTCGCGCCGGAGACGGCCGAGGCCTCTTCTTCACTTCGATCCAGGACTCCGAGTCCAGATCGGGCAGGCTGGCGGACAGGCCCTTGGGCATCAGCTTCAGGTTACTCACATCACCGGTCTTGGGTCGCACCGGCGCCGAGGCCCTCGGAGAACCTGTGGGTCAAACCTCCAGTCAGAACCACGGATGTAACGTATCAAAATCTCACGATACGGTACTTATTGCTATATTTAAAAAGAAAGAAAAAAGATAAAAGTTTTGTATATTTTAAAGTTAATTATTCTATCTAGTGCACTTTGAGAGTTCAAAATTTAAAAACCGCAACCCATGTTCTGAACGAAGAGAACTCGAGTCAGTGAATTGACTCGTAGCTGAACTTTAAATAAGACTCAACCCTCTTTTTATTTGTGATATTCTGTCTCAGTCTCAATTACATTCACACTGGTGTTCGAGGAAGCCACACATATTAGAATAACAACAACAACAACAGTAATAGCCATGCACTGTAAAACAATTGCACTGTAATATAAGTGAAAATTAATATTTTGTAGGTATATAATCATTGCTTTACACTACGGTAGGGAAATTACAATACTTCTTTCCTAATCTCTACACTTGAATTTTGCATTTTATCCTTGCATTTAAACCGCTAGCTGTCAGTAATTAATGCTACACTTTAATCTTTTATTTTAAACTCACAGCACGTGAAATAAAGGAGTTGCCTGCATTCGTTCAGTGTGAACGCAGCCGTTCTGAGACAGAAAACACCGGATCACCAGCTGATCGTCTGAACCAAGTGTGAGCTTCACTTTGAAACAGATCTGATGAAGGGATTGAGCACATCGTGCTTTCGGTTTGAGTTCGTTTGATAGATAACGTCCACCAAAGCATAACAAAACAAACATATTTTAAAACTACACTTTTTGCCCTGAAGACATACGTTTCATATCGTCATGTGACCACGATCATATCGAGCTATCCTTCTTTACCCGTCACGGCTCCTCTCACGTCAGAGCTCACGCTCACCTGTCTGATTCTCCACGACGTTCCTGGGAACAAACTCTGGGCAGTCGATTAACTGAGAAAAGTCTGTGTGCGGTTGGTCCGTCAAAGCGAGGCCAAGCAGCGGCCACTTCTCCGGCTCCTCCTTGCAGCGGATCTTCAGGTCGATGATCTCCACCACCTTACTGTCCTTCAGGGCCTGAAAGAGAAGCAAACGTGACGGGTTCAAACGCGGCGGCTCACGGGGCAGCGGTGCGAGCGTCCGGCGGAGGACCTGACCTCTTTGATGAGGCTGACGTCTGTGGTGAGCGCCTGCACGCGGTGGAAGCTCGCGATCAGAGCGAGCGGCAGGAAGCCCTCCTGATCCATCTTCCTGCGCAGGAAGAAATCCCTCTGCAGGTTGTCCACGCTGAAGTAGTATTCACTGCAGAAACAACACGGGGACAAGACCACACAACTCCTGTTTTAAACATCTGCCTTCATGCATTCACGTGTTTCCAACAGCTCGAGTCATAAATACACATATGAAAAGACGATCGGTTTGATCGGTCTTCTCTGTCCGTGTGTTGTCAGTTTACTCTTTTTGTGAAGAAAAAGTACAAACTTTTGAGTATGTAGCAGAGTATGAGCAGGCACGCTCTGTTGCTTAGTTACGTGCATTCTGTCACAGTTTAAACTGTCCTGTCAATCATCTTATCACAGTTAACAAAACACACATTTTGTGTAAGTTAATGTCCTACCGTACTGGAGATAAATGAAGAGGCACGTTGATCTGCCAGTCGCGGTTCTATCACGCCGAGAACTCTCTTCATATGTTTGCATAATGATGCATTTAAAAGTTAATGACCAAACATATCATTATGAAAGTTCACAATATTGCTGCAGATGAAATACAACGTGCATAACATTAAATATTTTTTAATCAGGTTACACATCATCACTCAAACCCCTTTCTTAACCAGTCCGTCTGTCTCGCATAACCGCCATGTTTGTAGTTTTTTAAGCGTGTTTGTAGTTCTAATGGAATCCTCGTCCACTGCGCAATAGTAGAGCATCCAGGAATCTTTGGTATACTCTTTTCAACACACTGTGATTTGGGACATACTAATTCTGTTTTCGAATACTATTCATGACGGATGTGTGCAGCATGTGTTCTAAAATCGGCTGAAAATATCAAACATGTTCGATCTCCTCCGACTGGGTGGAATCCAAGTCTGAAGCTAAAAACCGCAGTCTGTGACCATCTACACTACGTGATTTTCTATGGAATCTGTCAGCTCTAAAATCACTCACATCTGTCTCTTGATGTAGTCCTTCAGCAGGTCCTGGTCCACAGCGTACAGCTCAGCGCTGCTCATGTTGTCATAATAGTAGGTCACTTTGCTGTTGAACTTCTGACCGCAAGCACCGTCCTTCCCCTCATAGCCTTTATAGCCATAGTAGTCATAATGACCTGATGAGAGCAGAACAGACAGTGTTACAGTACTGCGAGGAAACAATCAATCATTCTCTTTTAACTTCTGGAGTATTGTTCATGTGGTGGTCAAATTACCCTTTTTTTTTTTTTTTACTTCAATGTAATTAATGAAATATATTTTATTATGGTACTAAATTATATTTATGGAATATTTATGATTAATTTATTACTCATAAACTATAAACGTAATTCTGAGTTCTGAAGAATTCAAGATTTACGACAGTTTAAGTTTGGTCTCTTTGTAAAGAAGACACCTGGGAGATTATAAGTGAAGTGGGAAAAAGCTTAAAAAGTGAAAAACTAATTATTATAACAAAAAAAATATTATTTTGAAATATATATTTTCAAAAACATGTATAACCCTAAAACTGCAAGAAAAATCAAAGCCATATATATGAAAAAGTTGTGTTCCAAATTTGAGGTTGATATCACAAAAAAATGATTTAGATTTAAGATTTTGTTTGAGCGAATTTCAACCACGAACAATACAAGTGTGACTATTTTTATCAGGTCCAGTTTAACCTTTTCGAGTCATGTCCATGATTTTTTTTTTGTTCACATAGCAAGTACCAAGTTTTGTACCATTGCAATAAAGTAACAAAAAAAACTGTTTTGGTCAAAAATGATTGAATGATCTTTAGATTCAAGTTAAAATGCGTCTCTCCACAAATCTCAGTGAAGAGACTCTGAACCCGTGTGAGATCTGTGCTGGAGTCGAGTCCGTGTGTCTTTAAGTGTGACTGCACTTCTGGAGTTCTCTACCTCTGCCGGCCCCTCTTCCTCGTCCTCGTCCCCGGCCCCGGCCCCGTCCCCGGCCCCTGCCAGTGTTTCTGTACGGCGCTCCCTCGCTCTTCACGCTCGACACCTCATCATGGTCGTCCTTGAACTCCTGATCGTACCTCCCACTGTGCCAGTCTGCAAACACAAACACAAGCCAGCACGCTGCTGCAGTGAAGAACCCACAAAACCTTCGAACTCAAACACTCGAAAAGTGCTGCTGTGCACGACGAAATGGAAATGCAAGTCAGTTACACTGCCATACAGAAGTCTGGGACCAGTAAGAGTTTTAATGGTTTTAAAGAAGCCTCCTCTGCTCATCAAGGCTGCATTCATTTGATCAAAAATATAGAAAAAAACAGTAATATTGTGAATTATTACGATCTAAAACAATTTGTGTTTGTGTGTGTTCATGGTGTGTATCTGGAGAGATGTGGCGGTATATAAAGCACGGTTTGGATGTGTGGGCACCTCTCAGGTCGTTTCTGGCGTTAGGAGGAACTCGATGAGCGTCAAACTGACGCGTGTTATTCCTGGAGGCCGAGCGCTCGCGAGGACCCTCAGACTTCACCTCGATCCTCAGAGGAACCCACTTGTGCTTGTTTCCTACAACAGCAACATCAGCACAAATACATGTGTCATAATACATCTTAAAGCTGATACGAGGAACATTACTAGTGTTCATTCACATCCCAGATAACGAAAAAACACTGTTTAGGCTTCAAACACCTCGCTTTTTTTGTCCATTTCTCTGCGACTCCTCGTCAGTGTTTTTCTCTTCTCCGGAGTCGTCTGATTTGGCTTTCAGGTTTTCTTTACTCTCTTCATTTTCCCTCTTTTCTTTGGATTCTCGTTTGACGGCTGACTTCTTCACCACCTGACGACGGGATAAACAATCACAAACCCGTCTGACTTTACACTCGACAGGGTTCCCACTCTTTTTCCGTGATCATTTTCCAAGACATTTTTACTTTAATTACGGCGATAATAAAAGACAAGGTCAAATGCCATAAAGTAATATATTCTTTAAAATACATCAAGCAATACATACAATAAGTCTTTAAAAACATACAGTTTATGGCCATGACTTAACTATAAAATCAGCTCTTGGATATGAGCTCTTAATTATACATTACAACAAATGATTTTCAGAACCAGTTTCAGTACCATAGCAAACTAAACTAAATATATTGGAAGCATTACATTTTATTTACCCATTTAAAATAAATAAAGCAGACAGTCGCGGTTCTTGATTCTGATTGGTTGAGCTGCATTCAAAGCTGTTGTAAATTACTCTAATAATGGTTTTATAAAAATAATAAGCCCCGTGAAGCCATGGTTTACAGTGAATTTATGACACGGCTTTAATAAATCAGTTCATTATTTATGCTAACAATAACATTCAAGAAAACTATGTATCCTTCAAATATTTTCAATTAAGTGTTGCTTTAAAAGGGTCAAGTGAACAATAAGTGTATTCTGACTAACTTAAACAGCTGTGACTGGCCACTGTGTATCACTGATCACAGAAAGTGATATAAATATTGACAGAAGAGTTTGAAAGCAGCCGTCACTGAACCGAGTCTGAGCCAGAACTGCAGACAGGCCGGTTTTGTTACATTTTTAAAATTTCAGTATCGACGTTGTACAGAGGCACTAATAGTCTACTTTTGACAATAATCAAAATCATTAGTGACTTGGCAAATTAATATTTCATAAGTTTGTATAGACATCTGTTGTGGGCGTTCTTGGCAGTAAATCTGAGGCTTTTTTAAAAAATTTTTGATGTTTTTTTTGTTTTTATATTGTTTTTACCGAAATTAAGAAATATATTGTGATATAAATTTTGGCCATATCGTCCAGCCCTACGATCTAAAGAAAGATTCTACATACATCATCAGTTTCTGATCTAATTTCAAAATCTGAAGAAAAAACAGAATGGTCTAACTTTATCTTTGTGGAGTTATGCTGTATAAATATATCTGAGGGAAACAGAAACAGCACACTGATTGATTGAGCGCGCACATTCTCTCTCCGCCAGCACAGCAGCGATACAGCGTTTCCATGGTTACCGCTGTAAACAAAGCAGGTATACAGCGTTTCCATGGTTACCGCTGTAAACAAAGCAGGTATACAGTGTTTCCATGGTTACAGCTGTAAACAAAGCAGGTATACAGCGTTTCCATGGTTACTGCTGTAAACAAAGCAGGTATACAGCGTTTCCATGGTTACTGCTGTAAACAAAGCAGGTATACAGCGTTTCCATGGTTACCGCGGTAAACAAAGCAGGTATACAGTGTTTCCATGGTTACCGCTGTAAACAAAGCAGGTATACAGTGTTTCCATGGTTACCGCGGTAAACAAAGCAGGTATACAGTGTTTCCATGGTTACCGCTGTAAACAAAGCAGCACTGTGCCTAGAAATACTACTTAAGTATGGATTATACAGTGGCAAGACAAAAAAAATACCATCTAAGCTTTTGAGTTCCCCCTCAGAGATACATTCATATAAACACCCCCAGTTCAGTTTTATGGATTTTCCTCCAATATTTTGCGCATCGTTAACAGTGAGCTTGCTCTGCCAGTATTTTCTCCTCTTTGCGTTCTTCTTCAGCATCTCTGGCTTTTGTTAATGTCCCGTTTACAGACTGCGTAATATTTCCACACAAATTGCATTTTGGAAAATGCTTGCTCTAGAGTCCGGAACAGACATAGGCTGAAATAAAACAAAAGAGCTGATTGCTAATCGCGTGTTTGGAGCAGAAACTGGCCAGTTATGAATTATGGTAGTTTGAACATTTTCTACTACTAGCATTAGGCTATTAGTTTCGGGCTTGGCTAAAGGAAAACACAATTCATTTTTATAATAATTTTCCAGGAAATTTTCCATTTTCCATGTGTTTTCACAGACTGGAAAATAATTCATCAATTTTCCAGGTTTTCCAGGATGCGTGGGAACCCTGCTAGATCAGCTCTGCATTAAAGGAACCCGTCTCTACTGCAGAGTTTCTTTACTTCCAGAGTTCATCAAAGCCATACATGCATTCAGACAGAAAATCATTTGGGATTATGGTTGAGATTGAAGACTTCTGACGCTGTCGTACCTGGACTTCCTTCGTAGCGATCTCTCCGGGTGTCGGCCAGTTGTTTGCGTCTCCAAAATCCCCCACTTCAAAAACAGTGTTTATTTTTTATTTTTCTGGATTGTGTTTACATTTTCTGGATTACTTTTATTCCATTTACATTTTCTGAACTGTTTTAATGGTTAAATTAAATCAAAAAGCACATCTTATTATTTGAAATCAAAATGTATACCATTTAAACAAGAATTCAACAAAAGGTTATATATATATATATATATATATATATATATATATATATATATATATATATATATATATATATATATATATATATATATATTTTTTTTTAGGGCCATATGAAATCCATTTTATTTTTTCTCAAATTCAGTGCTTGCCATTTTTTTATTTATGTGGATTCCATTTTAATGTTTTAATTAAATTAATCTAAGAATGAATTTATAAAAACTCAAACTTCATATTTTTATGAAACTTTTTATAACATATATAACTTTATTAATTATCTGGACTCGGTCAGATTTATTGAAACTTTATCTTGCATCAGTGTTTCAAATAAGTCTTGTCTGACATCTGATTAAAGACTCAAGTCTCAGCTCGCAGTGCTGCGTTTGCGTCACTCACCTTCCCGCCGCGTCTCACTCTCGCGTTTCCCGCCTTCACCACCTTCGTGGGCCCAGAATGTTCTAGAGCAGCAAAAGAGAGCACGACAATTAAAAACAGCTCAGAATATAGCTTTAAACCATTCAGAATAGGTTATTAATGTTTTATGCTTCATTTGATAAACAGAAAAAATTAAACACACAACAGAATTTCTGAGGAAAGATTTGTAATATAAGGCTACTTTAAGAAAAGTTAAATTAAGTTGTTTTATGCATTCAAATAATCAGACATGCTAAAACACAGAATTTGGTACCAAAAAATATGGTGAGAAAAAATAAAATACTTCATAAGGCCCTAAACATGTATTTTTGTTAAACCTTTAATAAATTGATGTGAAAATGTATACGTTTCATGATTTAAATTAATTAGACATGCTTTTTAGTTTATAAAATTTAATTTAACTATTAAAAAGGAGTCGAGAAAAACTAAAACAGAAAAAAACAGAATCCAGAAAAATGAAAACGGAAATAACGGAAATTGGAAAAAAATAAAACATAAATAAAAGGGCCCTGTGAGAAGCAGGTTTGTGGAGCTCTGAGTTTGAGATGATTTGGAACCATGCCCCAAACATCTTCACAAACAAACGAGAAGTGATTATCAATGAAAGACATGCAAAACATTATATTGACAGTTTCTCACCAAAACAAAAGCTTTTTTTGAAGAAGTTGTTATAAATTATATTGATGTTTTAAATTATATTGAGTTTCTCACCAAAACAAAAGCTTTTTTTAAATATGATTTTTTTAAAATATTTTTTTAAATAATAATAATAAAAAAATTATTAGACCAAATTGTCAAGTCAAGTCTGCTTAATTGTCAGTTCTTCCACATGTACAGTACATACATACAGAGAATTGAAACTGCGTTACTCTCAGACCCTTGGTGCATACAGATAACACTAACAGTAGAACATTAAATACAGATAATAAAATATAAAGTACAACTATACAAATATACACATAGGTCATGTAAAAAGAAAGATAAGTAAAGCAGCACAAGGCACATGGCAGATAGAGTGCAAACCAGTGAAGTGAACAAACAGTGCAGATATAATGATTGTAGTGCAAAGAGCTTATTCAGTCTGATTAAAGTGACAAAGAGCTCAGAGAGCAGTTCTTTTAAACTGACAGAAGAGGTGGCTGAATGAGGTCAGTTAACTGGTGAATGAGGTAGTGAGCAGACCAATGCTGCACAAAGTGTCTGGTGCAGGTCACAGTGTGTTAGTGAGAGCTGGGGGGGGGGGTTGGCTAGGGTTGGGAATCGTTAGAAATTTTCCCATTCCGATTCTGGTTCCATTAAAATCATTAAACAACTATTAAAAAAATAGTGGTAAGGAAAAATGCACAATACTCAAATACTCAATACTGTTTATTACTCACTTTTAACGTAATTTAAAGGTTGTCAATGTCAAAATTCAACATATATATTACAGTATACAAATTTTCTGGTTCCGATTCCATTTAAATGAACTATTATTATGTTTTTTACTATTTTACCTTCATTGAATGTAGTGTTGCTGGAAGGTAGTAAGTAATGTTGAGTAATGCTAGTCCATCAACCAGCATGTGCTTCAAAGGTGATGTTTTTTACACTATCAATAACATTCTGCTTTTCAAGCAGGAATAAGGTTGGCCAAATAGTCCCTTGACGGCTAAGACACTTGTTCATTTCCCTAAATTAATAAAACATAAACTGTTATACTTATAACCATGTATACACACACTCCATAAAGCCCCTATTTTACAAATAATAATGCAGTCAGGAGATGCTGTGATGCAATGAGTGGTTTCCACATTTTTTAACATTTAAAATGCATGAAAATAAATATTTTCTATCACTTTGTTTATCACTCTTGAAATGAGCTGTACACTAAATAATCTAACCCTCATACTTACAGAACAATAGCAGTCTATTTATTTAGTGGTCCAAGTTAAAGTCAGTATGTATATTAAAGAGAATATGGGACAAATATAATGTTATTTTGTGGCAGCAGTTGCTGCACGCTGCCGGTACATGTACAGTCAGACAAAACGATGTGCACAGTTATCAAAGGCGCGAGTGCAGTACAGTCGTAGGAAACATGTATTCGGCAGTTAAAGACATGACGCGGCGCGCGTGTCTGTGGAGTGTGCGTCATTAGAAAAAATGTGCTCAGTAATTAAAGAGACAGGGTGACGTTTCTGTTATTTGGTTTGTGACATCCTTTACAGGAAACGCCAAATTGTCAGAACAACGGCAGAAGGCTGCTCACAGCGCTTGGTCACGTGTTGCACCAGAACCGTTTTTGGAACCGAAACAGTTCTTTTCAAAAAACAGTTCTCTCGGTTCCCAACCCTAGGAGGGACTGAGGTTCAGAGTTCAGTGGTGCCTGGGGCAGAAGGGGGGGGGCAAGGTCGGGAGCGAGTTCAGCTTCCTGACAGCCTGATGGATGAAGCTATCCTTCAGTCTGTTGGTCCTGGCCTGGATACTCCGCAGTCTCCTCCCTGATGGCAGCAGACTGAAGAAGCTGTGTGACGGGTGGGTGGTGTCACCTGGGAAGCAGAGGGCTTTACGGGTGAGACGGGTTCCATAAATGTCCAGGAGGGAGGGAAGAGAGACACCAACGATCTTCTCAGCTGCTCTCACTATGCGTTGAAGGGTCTTCCAGCAGGACACATACCACACAGTGATGCAGCTGGTCAGAATGCTCTCGATGGTGCCTCTGTAGAAGGTGTACATGATGGGGGGTGGGGCTCTGGCTCTCCTCAGTTTGCAGAGGAAGTAGAGTCGCTGCTGTGATTTCTTGGCCAGTGCTGCAGTGTTGTCGGTCCAGGAGAGGTCCTCTGTGATGTGCACACCCAGGAACTTGGTGCTGCTCACTCTCTCCACAGTCGCACCGTTGATGGTCAGAGGATGGTCTGAGTGTGCGCTCTCCTGAAGTCAACAACAATCTCCTTCGTCTTCTCCACGTTCAGAGAGAGATTGTTGTCACTGCATCACCCGGCCAGGCAGCTCACCTCGCTCCTGTATTTGGTTTCGTCTCTGTTGCTAATGAGACCCACCACAGTCGTGTCATCCACAAACTTAATGAAGAGGTTGGAGTTGTGTGACGGCGTGCAGTCGTGGGTCAGCAGAGTGAAGAGGAGGGGGCTCAGCACACATCCTTGGGGGGCCCCAGTGTTCACTGTGATGGTGCTGCCGACCCGTACTGCCTGTGCAGCACTATAGTAAGTGTATTATTTTAGTAATCGACTATTCTACTGATTATTACATCGATTAATCTAGGAATCTGATAAAAAGGTATTTTTCTTTATTAAAGAGCAATACTAAATATACAAGAGAAAATAAGATTTGTTTCCTTTTAGAAATATGAATTTTTTTTTGCCAAAATTGCATAATAACTAAACCCATTTAATGCATTTCACTGCCAAAAAACATTCAAAATGCAAATACAAATATATAAAATAAATTAATTAATTAATTAAAATACAAAAATCAATTTCACATTACTTTAAAAAAGGTCAACATTACAACTTAAAACTAAGACATAAATCAAGAAATAATAAAAAAAAAAAATTTCACGTTACTTTAAAAAAAGGTAAATAGCACAAACCTAAAACTAAGGCATAAATCAAAATAATAGTAATACAAATTATAATACCTAAACATTGCATTTATATAATGCAACGTATCTGCAGGTTGGCATTTGATTGTGCTCTTTTGAATGAGAAAAATCTCCAGTCTTTGGGTCAATAGCTAGAGATTTAAAGGGATGCTTCAACCAAAAATTAAAACGTGTCATCAGTTGACTTGAAGTTTATGCATGACGGTAGCCATTGACTTCCACAGTATTTTTTCCGCTACCGTCAACTCTTTGGTTCCCAACATTCTTCAAAATATCATCTTTTGTGCTCAGCAGAAGAAACTCATACAGGTTTTGAATGACATGATGGCGAGGTAAATGATGACAGAACTTGTGGTTCACAGGTTTCACAAAAGAGCATGAAGTGAGTCAAATCAGCCGCTATCCTAATGCTTTACTGGTTGGGCTGAACTGATGATATTTGATGAAGCAGTGGCACAGATTTTTGTTTTTGTTTGCTGTGTGGGTCAGGGGTTTGTGGCGTGGGCAGAAATGTTAAAATGTTTGTGTAGATTACTTTGTTTGCACCTTTTAATGCATTTCAAACATATTAATCCTGCGATTACGACACACATAACAGCCACACTAAGCAAGAACACAAAGACACAAAAATGCACATAATCACATTTCTTTAAATGATTTAATAAATATGTTAAATGCTTACATTTGTTTTCAAATTAAAATACTATAAGCCTAATAAACATGCTTCATTTAGTAAATAGTTTCTAAAAAACGTATTAAACAATAAATGCCGTTTTGGCTCTGTTTAATGTGGAGTGACAGATCGCACATGAACCGATCGTCTCCTTCACATTAACACCAGTTTCAGCACAAAATAAACATGTCTAAACATCCAAAGTTAAGTTTAAAGAAAGAGTACAACTTTACAATCCGTATCCTGTCTCATATAATCACTCAATCAGTGTTTCAGCCGCACAAGACGTCAATCTAACGTCTTATAAACAGTGTCACGTTACGTCACATTCACCTCAGAAACAAACATATTCAGTGACCCTAAACTCATTCGTCAACAACTTTTACTGTTCTTCAATGTTTGATTTATGTTTGAATAAATCCATTAAGTTTTTATGACAGCCACCATTGTTTATATTAAAAAAAACACAAACAAATTGAAGTATTGAAATATTATTTATTGTAACTATTATTTTAAAAATCTTTCATTATTATAGTAGTGCGGTACCATGCATATTTTACAGCATTAGTTGAGATTTTTTTTTCCTTCAGAAAATTTGGCATGTAGTGTACCTGATATATAAACAAAATAATCGATACTGAATCGAATCGAAAGCTTGTGAATGAGAATCGAATCGAATTTGTGTCAAAACCCAGCCCTTTGATTTTGCTCAGTAGGAACTAAGTCAGATTCTGCTGTGGTTTATGTTAGGGTTTTACCTGCACAACAGTTTATTAATTCATTAGTGAAAGTAGAGAATATTAATTTTATTAATTCATTTTAATATTAAATTCGACGAATATTTAAATTCCAATTTTTTTTAAACACCCAGTATATTACATCCTTTTCAAACTACACATCCTCAACATGACTACGATCACTGTTTTCTTCAGTAGCGCTGACGGTGAATCTGACCTGTGTATTGATTGGCATCACGTGAAGCCGTGTGACCGACCGCAGATCGATGCGTCACAGCACGACCTCGCAGCTGAATTAAAAGAACAAAATTAAAACTGCAGCGCTGCAGGAGAGTGGAGTAGATTGTGTATTTTTACATTTTACATGTATTATTATTTATGTGTTGAATTTAAAAAGACGCTGCGGAGCATGACATCATATCATGACCATTGCAGCGTATGAAGATATTTAATATGCACGTTTTTTTTTTTTTTGGCTTCCTAAAACACCAGTGTGTGTGTAAAAGTGTAGAAGAGACACTACATCACAACTAGAAAGAGCTCTGAGTGCATGCGAAAATCAACCCAAAGACTTTTTTCTTGGGTCGCAGCTTTTAATACAAGCGCTTGCTAAAATAAAAGTGTAGACTTTTTTCTTGGGTCGCAGCTTTTAATACTTGTTGGGTAGATGCTTTTTATTGAATTTAACTTGTTAATGAATTGTGTTTTTTAAGTTTTAATTCTATTGTGTTTTTTCAGGTTTGCACTCTGACTGATTCTTTAAGCTGTTTGTTATGTATTGACTTAGTTCATTGTTTGTTTAAGTGTGAATGTTGTTCTGAGTCTGTCTCTAGAGCGGAGATTAGGTAACGGTCTCCCCTCTACATGGATTAATGTGCCTTTTGGCCCACTCTCGCTATATAAAGAAATACACACACATAAAAAATTATAAAAACGTGTGTCCTCATTCAAATGTACCATGTACTGACACTCCGAAACATGCAGGTTTTTTTTTTTTTTTTTTTTTTCATAATCAAGTGTGCACGGTGTCTGCGCTATGGCTAAAATGACTCTTCCTAATATCACTCTGAAACACTGACTCTACTGATCCCCCGTCAGACGTGAATGAGGTGGTTCACCAAACTTGGCTTCAGCCTGAGAAACACATCTGAGGCGTTTTCAGACGTCATCTAAAGCAGTCGCAGTGCCTCCGCGGCCCTTCGTGTCTCTGCACGCAGACTCTCGTGGACTCGGGGGAGGCTTTCAGCGTCTCTAAAGCACGCAGACCTCATCGTGCTGAGGAACTCTGGGAAATGAGGTCCGCCTGCATGTTTAAGTCAGTGTCAGTCTCACAGATGAGTATTCATCAGGAGAGCTCACAGACATCGAGACAAACGCATTCTGAGCGGAAACCGGATTCAAACCGAATCCGAGCGAGTTCGTGACAAGCACGTGCATCTCACACGTGTCCTTCCATAAACCACAGACAGCTGCAGCATGCGGCGAATACAGTTTAATATCATAAACACACACGCGTCTCACCCGGCCTGACAGGATATAACACCCAATAATTCAGAGTTTGTGCAGCTCTCTGCTAATAAAGCGCTGTTAGTTCTGGTCTGTCAGACGAGCTCAAATAGAACAGGCCGCTAATGCTAATGCTAACCCGATAGCCATTTGTTCAGAAAAGCGGCAAAGGCCAAGAATAACAAGACGTTCGGTGTCTCAAATGTAGTTAGAACCTCAAACGATCAGCTTTGTTGTGCATTAGCAGGTTCTTCTATGAACGCGCTGATGTTTGAAGCCCGGAATCACCGACTCGAGGCCTAAAGTTAGCTCTCGCTGTCATGTGTCTCCGGAGAACCGGAGCAACTAACGGTAACCGACGAACACCGCAGACACACAGAAGCAGTCATGAGCAGCACAGATATATGTGTAACAACAGCCAACAATACATTCGATGGGAGAAAATGATCGATTTCTCTTTTATGCCAAAAAATCATTAGGATATTAAGTAAAGATCATGTTCCATGAAGATACTTAGTAAATTTCCTACCGTAAATATATCAAAACTTAATTTCTGATTAATAATATGCATTGCTAAGAATTCATTTTAACAACTTTAAAGATGATTTTCTCAATATTTAGATTTTTTTGCACCCTCAGATTCTCAAATAGTTGTATCTCAGACAAATATTGTCCTCCTAACAAACCACACATCAATGGAGAGATGATTTATTCAGCTTTCAGATGATTTATAAATCTCAATTTCAGAAAACTGACTCTTATGACTGGTTTGTGCTCCGGGGTCACAGATGACATCAGAGATCCACATCTCGCTGTCTGCAGACTAAGTTAGCGCCCTAGCTAGGGCTAATCTGAGGCAGAAACACGACACGCCCGCTCTCACACACACACACACACACACACACACACACACACACACACACACACACACACACACACAGGCCCGGTGTTATCGGTGATACTGACCGTGCTGTGTTTGTCCGCTCATCTTCTTCGTCCAGGGGTTTTCTTTGGGCGGAGGAGCCTCGGTGAACTCCTTCTTTGAGGCGTCTTCTTCCGCCGGAGCGGGACTCTCCTTCTCCTCGCTGCTACTCTCTTCTTTCGCGCGTTTGAGGCTTTGCTCCTTCACCGGGAATCCTCCGTCTTTATCGGCCTGGCATCGCTCCTGCTCCTCCTGCTGGAGCAGCGCGTTTCTCGGTAGGAGAGTCTCCACCTCAGTGGCCATTTCTCCGCTAACAAACGCCTCAAATCCGCCGCAATGTGCTGCCAAAAGATCGCCGCTCGACGCGCGCCACTCCACCCCTAGACCAGCCGGCTTCAGTCTAAGACGCAGAGAGGTGGAGTGCAGTTAAAACATGTAAAAGAGCGCTGGGAAGCTTTTAAAAACTCTGGCTAGGCTTCGCTACTAACGGCAATGTGAAAGAACCACGCGTTGAACGTGAGCGCGCACGTACGCGCAGCGGGGCGTGGCGACTACAGAGCGCGACGTCACGTGACTGCCCTGCAAACGTCGTGTGTTCGCGCACGCAGCGCCGAGCCTCAGTTTGTTGTGAAAATCTCTTAATAGGTTTTATTTTCAAAATGTCATTCTTTGAATGAGGAACTTGTAGAACAAAATTAGCAACACTCATAAATTGGGTCATTATAAACCTGAGCTCAGCACTTATAAACATCACAAACAGTATTTGTGATATTTATCTGAATAAAATGTAGAAACTGATGCAAAATCTCTCTCCTTTAAATTTTTTTTCTAGTTTACTTTTACTTTTTTAAATACTTCAGTACAAATTATAGCTATTTTTAGTTTTATTAGTTTCACTATTTTTAGTTTCAAGTGTTAAAAGTAAAATTTCCACACAGTATCTGTATTTTCACTTAAAGGGGTCATGCTATATATATATACACATATATATATATATATATATATATATATATACACATATATATGTATGTGTGTGTGTGTGTGTGTGTGTGTATATATATGTGTGTGTGTGTGTGTATATATATTTTTTTTTACATTACAAGGTTTACTTATAATGTAAATAAAGTTTTTTGGCACAAATAAACAAATAAATATGTGGTAAAATGGTCATTTTCAACCCTCATTCTGACCCTCTCTCTGAAACAGCTGTTTTTAAGGGATCTGGACCCAGATGTTACAGTAGCAGGTAGAAGGTTATTAGAGTGCAAGTCTAAAAGCAGCAAGTTTTTTCAGAGCCAGTGGTGGTTTTGTATGCAAACATCAATGTCTTGAATTTTATGCGAGCAGCTATTGGTAGCCAGTGCAAATTGATAAACAGAGGTGTGACGTGCATTATTTTCGGCTCGTTAAAGATTTATCTTGCTGCCGCGTTCAGGATTAATTGTAAAGGTTTAATAGAACTGACTGGAAGACCTGCCAAGAGAGCGTTGCAATAGTCCAGCCTGGACAGAACAAGAGTTTGAACAAGAGTTCACTAGAGCCACTGAGAGAGGACTGTATAATGCCACATAGAAGAAATGCTTTGGGGCAGTCAGCATTTTCCTATAGAGCAGTACATACCTGGAGTACTATACCTATTGAACTGAGAAATATTACATCTTTTGCTTCTTTCTCTGAATCAGTAAAAGAGAGGTTATTGGATAATCAAACATGTCTTCATATTTTGAAGTAGTGGTTTATTGCTTGCTTCTGTTTTTCTTTGTAATTTTTTTAATTGAGTGTGTGTGTGTGTGTGTGTGTTTTCCCCCTTTGGTTTGTGACTATGTTTTGCCGGAATATATGTTTTCTAAAGTATAGTAATAGCAGTAAATTTTGACTTTGTGTGGACATTTCTTGGTCTCCATGAGGAAACAAGCTTATAAATCACACAGAATGAAGTGTTTTGAGAATCTGAAAATGCCTGCGGTTTTCTGTGAGGGGTAGGTGTAGGTTTGGGTAAGGGGATAGAAAATACTAGAAACCATTACACCTATAGAAGAACCCATAAAACATGGAAACCCAATGTGTGTGTATTTTAGAGAGAGCAGTGCATTAATACAGAATAAACTGACTGGAGCTACATGTGGATTCAGTGGTTTGAACACACGCCTTCCAGCCAATCAGAATCCAGTATTTACACAGACCATGGTATATGTACAGTAAATATATGGAATGACAGAAACAACTGTTCTCCATGTTAGCTTGATTATTTTGCTTTAGAGTCACACAAACAAAACTGTGCTTCTAAACACCAGTCCAGAGCGGAAGTAACTCAAGCACAAAGTCTGCGAAGCTCTTTGTGAATGTTCATTGGAGCTGTGCTTTCGGGAAACGGTGAATCGTTAAACTTCGCTTGTCTAATCTAACAGATTTGCACCAAAGAACACATATTCAACATAAACACTGATTTGAAATGCAATGTTAGTGACTTGGTGAACGAAAACTGTGAGTTATGTTCTCATTAAACAAGTTTCTAGGTAAACAACTAAGTTTCTGTTAGAACCTTTTATTATGAATCAAAATAAGATGTAGTCTGCTGTGCATGAAAACTGCAGGTTTATAATGAGTCTCTGATGATGTAGAGAGGCTTGTGATTGTGCAGCTCTTCTCTGAAAGCTCTGACACGCGTGCCGTGAGCTCTATTGTTGAAGCTTGTCAGCGGTGAATCGGCTCCTGGCTCCAGCATAAAAACTCAACTCAGCAGCTGGTCAGCAAATCACAGCCCTGCCTTTCCCGTGGATCTGCTCGATAAGCAGTGCATGCTGGGAAGGGCGGCACAGGCCAAAGGCACTTCAATCCATTCAGTCAACAAACACAGCATTTCTCACTTGTCACAGGTTTTGTTGCTGTTTATTTTTTTCAAACTCCCTGACATGTTATTTCTTAGCTCCTATTGTTTCTGTTAGTTTTCTTTATTATTAATCTCCTCCTTCGTTTTCCCGAATAGGAGTCAATGGAAGCCCTATGAAAGTTCCTTTAATAGGAAGGGAATGAAAATTGGCACATTTATTAGGGTAGTTCTCAACAGAAGCCTGATCAACTTTGAGGTCTATAGCGCCACCACCTGTTCAAAAATTCACTTTTCAAATGGTTATAACTTCTGAACTCTTTGTTCTAGGAAAATGAAATTTAGTTCATCTGATTACTGGTTAATTTAAATGAAACTCAGTACACTTTCTCAGCACCATAAACTGAGGGCAAATGCGAAAGTTGGGAACAATGCCACCGACGGGTCATGAGATACCAAAAATGGGCATTTGCCCATAACTTTTGAAGAGTTTGTCAGAAAGTCATGATCTTGGTGTCTGTGAATTGTTCCAGGATCTGATGAATGGCCTGTCTGACATATTAAAATTTGTCATAAATTGCAATATCTTTTGAACAATTTGATATATTGGCACAAAAATTGGTAGGGATCATCGACAGCATTTCCCGGATGTACCTGAGAAGTTTCAACAAAGCGCCACCTAGTGTTCCAGAGGATCTTTTTTAAAGACGCTCATAACTCAAAGACTTTGGGTTACCATTGAGTCCCAAAGTATAGCCAAAAGTACAATGGATGTCAATGAGAATTTTTTCTTGTTTTATAATGTCTTACTGTTTTTAGTGATTGAAATATTGCGGTGGGCTCTTTATATGGATTGTAAATGGCCAAAACTTGCATTTTGTTCCTATATCCTTGTTTTATTCTTGTTGATCTAAATATTTGTGGATCAGAAGTATATGGAAAATTGACAGGCTTGTGCTGCAGTTCTATGGATGTTTTTTTTTTCTTCTATTTTTTCCCTTCCTCGTTTCCTAGACTGGGCACCTGCATCCCAGTTTTTTCGGTCCGCTCAGATGACGGCTCTCTCGCTTCTTCCTCCCCTCTCCGTTTTCTAAGCGGCCGCGCCATTGGGCACCCCCTGCCGGGTGTTTTTGCAAGGACATTGTAGCCTCTCATTTTTCTGTTGGACTATTTTTCTGATTCCCTGGCCAGTTTATGTTCTTTTGAGAGAGTTCCTTTTGGACTTATTAAATAAACTGGTCTCCTACTGAAACCTGCATCTGTGTCCGTGTTGTGGGCCAGACTGAACGATCTGGTCAAGATGGACACAGCAGGCGCAGATTCTGTCAGAACCCGGTCATCCAGCAGGGAGTTCTTTTGGGCCAGCATGAAGCCAGACTGACTAACACCACAAGGGAGGTGGAGTTCCTGGCTAACCAAGTAGCTGAGCTGACCACCTGCATCCAAGAGCTGCAACGAGTTCGCCCTCTTCCTCGCCATGAGCCTGAGCCCCGATGCAATAACCCACCACCCGATGACGGGGGCCTCAATTCCTGCCGGCCTTCTTGTCCCAGTGTTCCGTGGTGTTTGCCCTGTAGCCACGCACATACGTGCTTGAGGAGTCCAAAGTGGCTTTCGTACTGACGCTTTTAACTGGAAAGGTTTGAGATTGGGGAATGTCTGTCTGGGAGACTCAAGCTCCCTGCTGTTCATCTTTCAACGATTTCCGCCAGGAGATGGTGAGGATGTTTGACTGCTCTGCCAGAGGTCAGGAAGCAGCGGACCAGCTAGCACGGCTCCGTCAGGTGGGTCACTCAGTGACAGAATATGCTATCCATTTCAAGACCCTGGCAGCTACCTGTGATTGGAATGAGGGGGCCTGTCGATCTATGTTCCATGCAGGGCTGGAGGATGACATCCAGGATGAGCTGGCCACTCATGACTTGCCACATGACTTTGACGACTGTAACAATAAAACTCCATAATCACGGGAAGAAGGAGGCGGAAACCGGCAAACATTCAAATAAAACTTTAATAACCAAATAAACATAAAATAGCGTGACAGCCCCTCACGGGCGACTGCCGCGCACAAACAAAAACCAAACCTCAAAATAAAGCCCAGGCCTGGTCCTCTCTCATCCTTTACTGTCGTCGCTCCTCTTTTGTATCCTCCCAATCTCCTCTGTGGGACTTGAGACCGGTGAGTGGAGCAGGTGTCGCTCATTTCCCAATCCCCACTCGTCACATACCCCCATCGCCCCTCGCAGGCCGGGGGGTACTCCCGAGACTGTGCTCTACTCCCCCCCCACTCCCTCCGGGGGGGGGGGGCCGCTCACAGTGACCTGCGGGAACCTGGGGGTAAGGCCAGACGAGGCGAGCGAAAAGGAGATGGAAGGACGAAGAGCGACAGAGACAAGAGAGGGGAGAGAGGGAAAAAAAAAAATCTGGTTCCCAGACACACTGCCGCTCGGCTCTCCACCAGCTGTGTGAAGTCTTCCACGGTGCCTGGCGGCGGCACTGGATGGCCCTCGGTGGACGGCACGACACTCCTCCGCCGCCCGGTGGACGGCGACGGCTCCTCCGCTTTCGAGCAGCCGGCAGGAGTCCCCCGTTCCCTGCTCCTCCCCATTCTGGCGGATGGCAGCAGGCTCCGGCCACCTGGCAAATGGCAGCGACTCCTCCGCTCCCTCATGGATGGCAGCTGTCCCTCCACATCGCGGGCGGCCGGCAGCGAGTACGTCCCCGGCAACTCACTCCAGCCCACCGCCTCGAGCGTCCATGGCGCCAGACTGCTACGCCCTGCTCGACGGCACCGTGGATTCACCCCAGTGGCAAGGGATCTTCGGCAGCGCATCCCTCCTTCCTCCCGGAACCACAAAATAAAGCCCAGGCCTGGTCCTCTCTCGTCCTTCACTGTCGTCGCTCCTCTTTTGTATCCTCCCAATCTCCTCCGTGGGACTCGAGACCGGTAAGTGGAGCAGGTGTCGCTCATTTCCCAATCACTCCACCGGCCTCGATCCGTTCCAACGGCTCTCAGCCCTGCCCCAGTTGTCACAACGACCTTATCAATATGGCATTGCGGATCGAGGGTCGCCTTCGCCAAGGCCATCAGCGCCTGGCAGTTTGTCCATCCTGGAGGGCAGAGGAGTCATCTCCTGTTTCCCCCACAGACTCCTTGAACATTTCCTCCACTGAGCCTGAGCCTATGCAGGTGGGGCGCCTTCGCCTCACCCCACAACAGAAGCAGAAACGCCTTGCCCTAGGGCTGTGACTGTAGTGCAGCAAACCAGGTCACTTCACAGCAGGCTGTCCATTAAAAGTCTCCTATGCTACTATGCTATTAACCCTCTGAAGTCGATTAACGCGTATACGCGTTATGAGGCATTTTCTCCTGATAACCCTGAAAAGAACTTAAATTACACTTTCAGTTTTGATCGTACAGATAAGAGCAATACATCAATCGAATCTGTAAAGGGTCTATTTTTTTTGTATACAGACATAATAACAACAAAACTTTGTGCATTTATAAAATAAAGATAACAAACAAGGAGTGCTGTCTGCAGCCTTTGTCTGCGGTGATCTTCATTTACAAATGCGTCATTAAAATGAACTGTAACTCAGTGAATACTCAACAAAGAGACATGAGAGATATATCTATAGAAAGCTTGACATGTCTACTACTTTTAAACTAAACAAGTGCTGCCAAAAACAAATATTCTGTGATAAAGTAATCCATATGAAAACAACGCGATGTCCATTTTTCATGTCTCCCTTCATTATCTTCTAATGTGACCACGCCCCCGCGCTGAATGTGCTATTCAGATTCTAATGTTTTCATAAGTCTCTTTTTATTTATTTATATACTTGTACTAGTTTTCACATAATGTGTAAACATTTTACTAGTTAGATTTTTTCCAAAGACTTTTTCCAAACTATAATTCCTGACTAAATGTATAATCAAGTGAAACATTATGAAGTTTTAATAACAATATACAATACTATACCATTCAAAAGCTTGATGTAAATAATATAAATGTAACAAATAAATTTACCTGTAACAAATGTAACAAACAATGCTGTTCTTTCAATTTATCCCCCCTAAAAAACCTGAAAAAATATTCTCAGCTCTTTTCAATAATAATAATAATAATAATAACAAAATTTTTATTTTTTTGTAGAAAATCAGATTGTTAAAAGGATTTCTGAAGGATTGTGTGACTGGAGTAATGATGCTAAAAATTCAGCTTTTGAAAGTTGAAAGTTTGATTGTTCCTAATAAACTGTTTAACTGCACTCACAAGTGGATATTAAATTGTGTTGTGGGATAATTAAATATATTCTAAATAAACTACAAACATAAAATTATATACATTTATTTTGTCCTCACATTCTTTCTTGTAACTCATCCCTCTCAGTGACACAGCTGACTGAATGGCTCATTATGCAGCTCATTATGCAAATATTCATGATAGTTGACGCCTCGCATATGACATATGACTCGCATATGACTTTTACCAACAAAAAGTGTCTTAGAAAATTTAAATCAATATATTGTTTTCTGTGAGTGAGAAAACAAGATGATTTTCACATCATTTAGAAAGAAAAATTCTAGGCTACAAGCTCCAGTTCTCAAAAGTCACGGGAACCAATTTTCTGTATGTGTTTTATTGGCCTTATTCAAGTGATTTAACATTTTTAGTTTTTCACTAACCACGCATAACATTTTTTTTTCTCAAAAACACAATCATGTACATACATGCTGCTTACATATTATTATAGCCCAGTTTGTGCTGATTACATTGATATTAGACTTTAGCCATTTAGATGTTTATAAGAAAATGAAAAAAGACCAAATGTCAGGGCATGACATAGCAACTCTGTCTTGTCATGGAGTCAGTTTTGTCTTGCGTCTTGTTTGGGCACTTGTTTGGAGGCTGCTGATCTGAGCAGGGTTCCGGTGGAGTACCACAACCTGTGCCAGGTGTTTAGCAAGTCCCGGGCCACCTCCTTACGTCCACACCGCCCTTATGATTGTGCCATCGAACTCCTTCCAGGCACTTCTCCGCCCAAGGGTCAATTGTTTTCCCTTTCAGGTCCTGAAAGAGAGTCCATGGACAAGTACATTAACGAATCCCTCAAAGCCGGTCTCATCCGACCCTCTTCATCTCCTGCAGGTGCCGGGTTCTTCTTTGTCAAGAAGAAGGATGGCTCCCTATGTTCTTGTATAGATTATCAAGGCCCGAACGACATCACTATTAAGAACATGTACCCTTTGCCTCTTATGTCGTCTGAGCTTTTGCAGGGAGCCAAGGTCTTCACCAAGCTAGACCTCAGGAATGCCTATCACCTGATTCGCATACATGAGGGGGATGAGTGGAAGACAGCTTTCAACACACCCACGGGACACTTTGAGTACCGGGTCCTACCGCTTGGTCTGACCAATGCCCCAGCTGTCTTCCAGGCCCTGGTTAACAACGAGTTGAGAGACATGGTGAATCGCTTTGTCTTTGTGTATCTTAATGATATCTTGATATTGCCGACAGATGCCGGCTATCTCGCTTCTTCCTCCCCTCTCCGTTTTCTAAGCGGCTGTGCCATTGGGTGCCCCCTGCCGGGTATTTTTGCAACAACATTGTAGCCTCTCATTTTTCTGTTGGACTATTTTTCTGATTCCCCGGCCGGTTTTTGTTCTTTTGAGGGAGTTCCTTTTGGACTTATTAAATAAACTGGTCTCCTACTGAAACCTGAATCTGTATCCGTGTTGTGTGCCTGACACTGCCAGCCGTAATTTGTTCTTCCTTTCTTTATCTGCTGGAGATAAGTCCTCAGATATTTTCAGGCCATTTTCCCTGAGAAAAGTAGACTCCTTTGCTGCACCCCACACAGCGTCGCGATAGAATCAGGAAGCAAATTGAACAATAACTCCTCTGGTTTTGTTCGGCTGCTTGCGACCAAGCCGGTGTACAATATCAATGGGGTTCGGAAGTTTGTCTTTGTCCTCTGGCAGGAGTGGCTGACACAACTGGATCACCTGTAGTCGAACATCTTCTCTCTCCTTCTCTGGGACTCCGTAAATTCTTAATTTCCAACGTCGCGAATAGCTTTCCAGATGTGCTAGTCTTCTCTCTTGCTCAAAGGTAGTCTGCTCCATTTTGCCCATCTTGAACTCCACTGCTCCGTACTTGCTTTTCAGACAGTTAACTTCCTCGCTCATAAATCCAATAGCTTCCTTCACATTTGTGATTTGCTTGGTATTTTCATTTATTACCTCCATGTTAGTAATCGCGCGTGTATTTTCTCCTATCATTTTCTCCAGGGAATCAGACCGAGTGTTTATTAATTGAGAAAGTGCTCCAAGTTGTGAGAGCACGTCAGCAATCTCAGATTGATCAGTCTTCCGTTGTTTGGTGGCAGGAGATTTGCATGGCATGTCTAAAAGTGTAGGAAATTTATCCTCGCACAACATGAACTCATCAGAAATTGCATCTAAGTCTGTCTTGACGTAATCATGCAGATTCTATTTCGCAAGATTATTAGAGACTTGCAGCATTTCATGATTGGTTTTGTTAGCAGGATTAGTATTAGCCTGTGAAGTGCTCTTTGTTTTCCTTTTTTCAGACTTGCCCATTATGTTACTCTTTACTAGAAGAACATTCGTATATAAATTACTATTTGAAGTTAAAAGAAATGTAACCCACCAAATCTGGGAAGGCTTATAACTGGCCACAAACTGTAATGTAAGTTTCATCGCTTGTACAAGCAGTTTTATTACAATTCATATATACCAACTTTCACATTGAATATACGTAAAATGAATGGCAAAGACTCTTTTAGGTACCATCTGAGAATGCACTAAAAATGTGTGAAAATTTGTGAGTAAGGAAAGGACATATTTGTTTTATGAATGTAATACTGTAATCATTTATTCAGACTAATTTATGATGATGTGTATTGATGTATATAATGTTATAGTGTACTGAAAAAAATACTGTTTTTATATTAACATTGTTATGTGATTTCTTTTTGTTGTGGACCCCAGGAAGACTAGCTCGTTCACTTTGGTGACAGCTAATGGGGATCCTTTTTACAATAAACAATAAACAATAAACATAAAGTAATAAATATCTAAAACACTAAGACCAACTTCATTCAAGGAAGACAAGGAAAGAGAATAACACCTTTGACATGCCACAGGGCTCCAACAGAGCACAACTATCAGTGTGAAAATATACAACCACTAATTGAAATTCAAACCCCAATACAGCACACCAGTCACAGCACTCAAAAGGAAATACAGATCACCAAAAATCACAGAAAAATCCCCACCACCTCACCAGTGCCAGTCACACCCATGGAGGAGACCCTGCAGCCACCATTAAGTCAGGAAGGAGGACAACTAAAAATAAGAGAAAAGAATATCACAAAAATATTAATACACATTATTGTGATTTTGTTTTCTCTTTTTTTGTCACAATAATATTAATACACAATCCTCCTTGAACTGCAACCTTAACATGGTGGAGGGGTTTGAGTACCCGAATGATCCTAAGAGCTATGTTGTCCAGGGCTATATGCCCCCGGTAGGGTCCCCCAAGGCAAACAGGTCCTAGGTGATGGGTCAGACTAAGAGTGGTTCAATAGCCCTTTACGGATTACCAGCAAACAAGGACCGTGACGTCACCCGGCATGGTGCAGCCGGGGCCCCACCCTGAAGCCAGGCCCGGGGCGGGGGCTCGAATGCGAGCGCCTGGTGGCCTCCCCTCATGGGGCCCGGCCGACCTCCCGTGGACCCACCATCTGCGGGAGAAATCGTAAGGGGCTGGTGCAATGTGGATTGGGCAGCGGTTTGAAACTGGACATGGAAACTAGCCTTAGGGACGTGGAATGTCACCTCGGTGATGGGGAAGGAGCCTGAGCTTGTGCGGGAGGTTGAGAGGTACCGACTGGAGATAGTTGGGCTCACCTCCACGCACAGCTTGGGTTCTGGAACCACGCCCCTTGAGAGAGGCTGGAGACTTTACTTATCTGGAGTTGCCCGCAGCGAGAGGTGGCGGGTTGGTGTGGGGTTGCTCATAGCTCCCCAGCTCAGTCACCATGTGTTGGAGTTTACCCCGGTGAACGAAAGGGTCGCTTCCCTGCACCTTTGGGTCGGGGGTAGGTCTCTCACTGTCATTTGTGCTTACTGGCCGAATGGCAGTGTAGAGTACCCGGCCTTCTTGGGGTCTCTGGAAGGGGTGCTGGAAAGTGCTCTGACTGGGGACTCCGTTGTTCTACTGGGGGACTTCAGCGCTCACGTGGGCATCGACAGTGACACCTGAAGGGGTGTGATTGGGAGGAATGGCCCCCCTGATCTGAACCTGAGTGGTGTTATGTTATTGGACCATAACTAACATAATTTGTCCATAACGAACACCATGTTTAAGCATAAGGGTGTCCATCAGTGCACGTTGCACCAGGACACCCTAGGCCGGAGGTCGATGATTGACTTTGTGGTTGTTTCATCTGACCTCCGGCAGTATGTCTTGGACACTCGGGTAAAGAGAGGGGCGGAGCTATCAACTGATCACCACCTGGTGGTGAGTTGGATCTGATGGTGGGGGAGGAAGCTGGACAGACTTGGTGGACCCAAACGTATTGTGAGGGTCTGTTGGGAATGTTTGGCTGAGCCCCCTGTCAGAGAGATTTTCAGTTCCCTCCTCCCGCAGAGCTTTGACCAGATTCCGATGGAGGTTGGAGACAATGAGTCCGAGTGGACCATGTTCTCCGCCTCCATTGTCAATGCGGCTACTCGGAGCTGTGGCCGTAAGGTCTCTGGTGCCTGTCGAGGCGGCAATCCCTGAACCCGGTGGTGGACACCGGAAGTAAGGGATGCTGTCAAGCTGAAGAAGGAGTCCTACCAGGCCTGGCTGGCTTGCAGGACTCCTGAGGCAGCTGACGGGTCTGCGGGCTGCAGCTCGGGTGGTTGTGGAGGCAAAAACTCGGGTCTGGGAGGAGTTTGGTGAGGCCATGGAGAAAGACTATCGGTTGGCCTCGAAGAGATTCTGGCAAACCGTATGGCGCCTCAGGAAGGGGAAGCAGTGCCCTGCCAACACTGTTAACAGTGGAGGTTGGCAACTGTTGACCTCAACTGGGGATATCGTCGGGCAGTGGAAAGAATACTTCGAGGATATTCTCAACCCCACAGACATGCCTTCCATTGAGGAAGCAGAGGCCGAGGGGTTAGAGGTGGACTTGTCCGTCACCCAAGCTGAAGTCACCGAGGTAGTTCAGAAGCTTCTTGGTGGCAAGGCACCAGGGGTGGATGAGATCTGCCCTGAGTACCTCAAGTCCCTGGATGTCGTGGGGCTGTCTTGGCTGACTGCCATTGCGTGGCGTTCGGGGACAGTGCCTCTGAAATGGCAGACCGGGGTGGTGGTTCCTCTTTTCAAGAAGGGGGACCAGAGGGTGTGTTCCAACTACAGGGGGATCACACTCCTCAGCCTTCCTGGGAAAGTCTATGCCAGGGTACTGGAGAGAAGAATTCGGCTGATAGTCAAACCTTGGATTCAGAAGGAACAATGTGGTTTTCGTCCTAGTCGTGGACCACTGGACCAGCTTTATACCCTCACTAGGGGGCTGGAGGGTTCATGGGAGTTTGCCCAACCAATCCACATGTGTTTTGTGGATTTGGAGAAGGCATTCGACCGTGTCCCTCGCAGCCTCCTGTGGGGGGTGCTCCGGGAGTATGGGGTACAGGGCCCTCTGTTAAGGGCTGTCCGGTCCCTGTATGACCGGAGTAGGAGCTTGGTTCGCATTGCCGGCAGAAAGTCAGACTTGTTCCCAGTACATGTTGGACTCCAGCAGGGCTGCCCTTTATCACCGGTCCTGTTCATTACTTTATGAACAGGATTTCTAGGTGCAGCCAGGGGCTGGAGGGTGTCCGGTTTGGGGACCACGTGATTTCGTCTCTGCTTTTTGCAGATGATGTTGTCATGTTGGCTTCTTCGGGCCAGGACATTCAGCATGCACTTGGACGGTTTGTAACCGAGTGTGAAGCGGCTGGGATGAGAATTAGCACCTCCAAGTCCGAGGCCATGGTTCTCAGCCGGAAAAGGGTGGCATGTCCCCTTCAGGTTGGTGGAGATCTCCTGCCTCAAGTGGAGGAGTTCAAGTATCTTGGGGTCTTGTTCATGAGTGAGGGAAGGATGGAGCGGGAGAATGACAGTCGGATAGGTGCAGCTTCTGCATTGATGCGGTTGATGTACCTGCCTGTCGTGGTAAAGAAGGAGCTGAGCTGCAAGCTGAAGCTCTCGATTTACCTGTCAATCTACGTTCCTACTCTCACCTATGGCCATGAACTGTGGGTCATGACCGAAAGGACAAGATCCCGGATACAGGCGGCTGAAATGAGCTTTCTCCATAGGGTGGCTGGCTGCTCCCTTAGAGAGGGGTTGAGGAGCTTGACCACTCGGGAAGAGCTCAGAATAAAGCTGCTGCTCCTCCACATCGAGAGGAGCCAACTGAGGGGGCTCGGGCATCTGTTCCGGATGCCTCCTGGACGCCTTCCTGGGGAGGTGTTCCGGGCACGTCCCACCGGGAGGAGGCCCCGGGGAAGACCGAGGACACGCTGGAGGGACTTTGTCTCTCGGCTGGCCTGGGAACGCCTCGGTATCCCCCCGGAAGAGCTGGAGGAAGTGTCTAGGGAGAGGGAAGTCTGGGCGTCTCTGCTTAAGACTGCTGCCCCCGAGACCCCGACCCAGATAAGCAGAAGAAGATAGATGGATGGATGGATTGATATTAATAAACACTGAATACAAAACGAGCACTGGGCAACACAAAAGCTTATTGTAGGTACCTTGAATTGAGCTTTTACATCAATAAATAATTTTAATCCAATCAAATACCTTTAAAATAACTGGATCTATGAAAGAGGAATTAAAAAACAACCAGATGGTTCTCCTTTAAGAGACCTATAAAACAAATCTTTATGCAAACCACCATCTTCATAAAATGTTTAAAAGAAAACTCAATTCTTAGTACCTTTGAACATTATTTACTCACATCATTCATTCATTCTGAAGACTGTGTTGCCAGGCCAATCACCAGTAATACAAGCGGGATTCTGAAACAACAAAATAAAACTGCTTTTCTTTACCCCACCTAGTTCACTACCTTCCTCATAATAAAAACCCATAAATGAAAATACTTCCTACCCACCTTTAATTAAATGAAGATGACCTAACACACAAATTACTCTAAACATATGCAACATAAAATGTCTTTGCTTAAACCGAAACAGCTCTCATGATTTAAATAAATTCAACCAACAATATCACTATTGAAACAGTTGAGCACAAATGACCTGATCTTAGCGCACACTTGTTTGTAATGTCAGTAGATGAATGAAATGTGAGAATGCAATACTACTGTGAATCTATTTATAGCAGGTGCAGATGTAATTAAGCTACCCCACAGACTTATGGGAAGTGTAGTCCCGAACTCATTCATCACTCTGTTACAGAAAGTGATTTAGTCTTATTCTGACAGCACTAAAAGTAAATTTCACCATTTGAGTTTGCAGAGCACATCAACCCACATGTTACTAGAGCGCCATCTTGAACCCCCCACCCCCCACCTCAGTTTCCCCAGAGCGACTGCAGGAGCGCTGATGACGACACAGCTGTTTCACAATTGGCCAGATTCACCGCATGACAACGATCACGTGTGTTTCGGGTTTATTCTAACCTTTTCAGTTCCAATAATGGCCACAAATCTGTGTTTTTAGGACAGTTAAAGCTTTTTTACTGTAGTCTCCCTGTTGTATTGAGTCACGTTTATCATACAACACTGATAAAGGCATATATTCCCCTACTTTATTAGTATTTAATTAGTATATGATTATGTTGAACATTATTCTTGAAAAGATGGCGCTGTATTAAGCAGTATATAATCAGTATATATCTGTTGCTCATGAAAAAGTTTCTGAAACGTCTGTGTATTTGACAAATGTTTCATTTAATTCACTTGATCTGTGATAGTGTATGCAAACACTGCGTGAGTGTCACTAATGGGAGCAGAAAGTGTCTGGCTTGATGTGTCTGTTTTCAACTCCGTCCCCGACTGCAAGCGGCTGCTCTCGCTGACCACCGTCTGTAGCCCTGCTTCAAGTCAAACACACCTAATGTCCTTGTGTTTACTTTAATAACAGCCAGATGTGTCGAAACTAAACTCAGCAGGAGCAGGAATGAGGAAGCTGTTTTACAGACTCACAGACACACCTGTTTTACACACGTCACTCAGACACAGAAACAGGAAACACGTGAGTTCAGGGAAAGAGAAACTGAAGTGTAGTCGAGCTGTTGTGTGTTTGTGTCTCTGTATTTAAGCAGTAAAATGGCAGAAGCCAGAGTTTCTCAGGATGAGTTCTTGTGTCCGGTGTGTCTGGATCTTCTGAAGGATCCAGTGGCCATTCCCTGTGGACACAGTTACTGTAAGATCTGTATTACAGACTGCTGGGATCAGGAGGATCAGAAGAGAGTCTACAGCTGTCCTCAGTGCAGACAGACCTTCAGTCCAAGACCTGCTTTAGCTAGAAACACCATGCTGGCTGAAGTGGTGGAGAAACTGAAGAAGACCATACTCTCTGCTGACTGTGACGCTGGAGCTGGAGATGTGCAGTGTGACGTCTGTACTGGAAGAAAATACAGAGCCGTCAAGTCCTGTCTGGTGTGTCTGAACTCTTACTGTCAGAATCACCTCGAACAACATGAGAGTTTCTTTAGAGGAAAGAGACACAGTTTGATTGAAGCCACTGGACGACTGCAGGAGATGATCTGCCAGAAACATGAGAAGCTCCTTGAGGTTTTCTGTCGCACTGATCAGAAGTGTATATGTTTGCTTTGTACGGTTATTGAACATAAAAACCATGACATTGTATCAGCTGCAGATCAGAGGACAGAGAAACAGGTATTTAACACTAGACACTGATGAAATATTGCTGACACTGGTTTCATATGTGTTTATATCAGCACTATATTAACAGTTCACAGTATTCACACTTCACACGACAGCATAAATGAACAGCAGCTGCAAGAAGAGTTTGCTGATAATACACCGTAAACCTTTATCAGCACAATCTTTCATAAAATAGACTTTGATTAAGCAACATAAAATAATGGAGTTGTCACACATTCACAGAGTTTGTGCTTTGTTTTCAGTCTGCACCATTTTCATTCTCATGGTTAGTGATTTGATTTCATCATTTAGTTCAGGTGTGCAGGGCTCACGCAAAATTAAAAATTCCCTGGTAGCCCTTCGGGCAGGTACTCTTCAGATTTTGGTAGCCTGAAAATTCATTTAAATAGCCCAAATAAAAAAAGCACGGAAGTTCTATGCGGCCATGCATTATTATTATTTTCCTTCTTGTTTTCTCGTTACACCGACTTCATTTTCTCGTGATCTCGACATAATGAAAGTTTTTTTTACAATGATTGTTTGATCTACTGTTGCTATAGTGATCAACTCTACTTTGACACTCATCTGATGGACAACCGTGTGCTCTTACTGTAGCCTATGTTGTGGATATTTCAGCAATTTTGCTTAGCCTAGTAAAAACGTCTACAATACATGACTAAAGGCTGATCAATCACTGTCGATATTTCCAGAGACAGTACACTAAACTTTTTGTTTTTGTAATTAACATGTTTAAATGGTCAAAGCAACACCGCAAACGTGAGGCACCTTCAGAAGGATGCAGAACTATTCTAAGATCTTTTAGAGCTGCTTGGATTAATATAATTTTTTTTTTTTCCCTTTTTTTGTAATATTATTTTTTATTTTTTGTATTTTTTTTGTTGATTATATGCTGTGACAGATATCATGTGCGTTACAAGCTTCTGTTTGAAAAGAGCATTCATGTGTGTGTGTGTGGTGTGTGTGTGTGTAGAGAAAACAAAAGATTACAACACTATAGAACATCACTGAATTAAATTAGCCTATACACTTTACATATAAATCACATTTCTTATCAATATGATTAACAAAAAAGATTAATAATAAGGAAAAGAGGCACATTACAAATAGCCTACGTCATTGAAGCCTGTCCTATTGTAGATAAACAGAACATCCCCGCTTATTAACTAACAATCATGTACCTCAAAGAAGCACAAATAAAGATATAGGTGCAAGCAGAATACAGTGACGTCAGCCTTATTGGTTTTGATAAGCAGTTATTTTATGACACAGAACTCGTGAAACTCATGCATCTAGCAAGAACTTAATATACAAAATATTCATATTGATTCAAGCATTTAACATTTATGAATTAATTAAATGTCAGTAATGAACAATACTGCACAAATTATAGCACTCACGAGGAAGGTCCTATTCTATCCCAAACACGTACAGTAAAGTGGATATACAGTATAAACACCCCATCAGTTATATTCAGGTCTATAGTGCCACCTGTTGGTGCAGTTGTGTAACTTCTTAGAGAACAAATTTAGTTATGTCAAGATAATGAGATAAGTCGTTATAACGAGAAAACAAGAAGGAAAAAAAAATAATGCGTGGCCGCTTAGAACTTCCGTAAAAAAGAACTTTTTTAATATATAATGTATGTTATATTATAGATTTTGTATGTTATTTAAAGATTTTTTTTTTTTGTGATCTTGATATTATTGTTGTTTTTTTATAAAATGATTGTTTTGTGTACTGTTTTGACTATTCACCCCTTGTTTGACAACATATATACTTTCTTTAATCAAAATACAATATAAATGCAGTGACAGATGACACTGTTCAGTAAATCTGACTGAATACAGATGATTTCAGTCATTTATAGCTTCACTTTGTTCATTTATTTTCCGGAACTTAATTACACAGAACTCTGTGTCTGTTTCACTTTTATACTTACACTTGTAGTTTGAAACAGGCCTTAATTCCTGTGTGATGCTGGTAAATGATCATCACTTCTGGAGTTTGAACCTACAGTCATTAGTTATCAGCTCCACTTTTCCTGGATTCATCTGTTCTCATGATGATTTAGTGTCAGTAGTTTTCTGTGAGATTCACTATCATCTGTTTGTCCTGCAGAAGCAGCTGAAGGAGACGCAGAAGACGTTCCAGCAGAGAATCCAGCAGAGAGAGAAAGATCTTCAGCAGCTGAGAGAGACTGTGGAGTCTCATAAGGTGAGTCTGGAGAAGAAGAGAAGTTTGTCTCCGTCTCAGTTCAGACTCACTGAAGCTGAATCACTGTGTGTCCTAACAGCGCTCTGCACAGACAGCAGTGGAGGACAGTGAGAGGATCTTTACTGAGCTCATCCGCTCCATTGAGAGAAGCCGCTCTGAGCTGATACGACTGATCAGAGATCAGGAAAAGGCTGCAGTGAGTCGAGCTGAAGGACGACTGGAGCGACTGGAGCAGGAGATCAATGATTTGAGGAGGAGAGACGCTGAGCTGGAGCAGCCTTTCACACACACAGGATCACATCCAGTTCCTGCAGGTAACACAGATCTAGAAGAACAGGGTCAGAGTGGACTTGAGCAGATCCTGCTGTGACAGAGACTAAAAGAGAAACATTTCATGAGTGTCTCATTATATAATCATCAGTCAGACTCTCATCTGATCATCTTCTTCTGAAAGAGATGAATGCTTTCAGCTCTGGAAATCTTGCTCAAATGGGTCTCATGTCAGAACATTTATTTCTCTTTAAATCACTTGTATAAGTGACGTCCTGCTGCTTCTCTGACATTACATTCACTGTGTAACTGTCCAAACTCTCCCACAGACCTCAGACTCAGACGCAAAACCCCTAACCATGATGACATATACTTAACAATGAGTTAATAAATGTGCCTCAACACGTAATAACATAATGATATCTTTACAAATCATTAGCTAATGATTAATTAAAGCAGATAACTGTAAGCTGAAATGCATAGCTTTGACCCGTTGTGGTAATTAACACATGAAATTACACTATTAGTTAATACTATATGTTATTAAGGATTTAATACAGGTTGACACTTTTAATTAATAACAATTGATATATTACTTAATCTATTAATCAGACAGACTCTTTATTAGCTGATGTAGTAATCATTAATGAATAATTTAGTTCTTAAGAAGCTGTGCATTAACTCATGGTTATCTGTGCATTAAAAATTAATTAATGCATATTAGTGCAGCAGTATTGTAAAGTGTTCTCATAATGGTCAATCTGATCATATCTTTGAGCTGATTTTCCTGAACAAATCTACTCAGCTCTACAATGAGACTCCATTGATGTGCTTGAGCTGTTAGATGGACATTTATGTTCTTAGTATTTGTTTTATCATCAAAACTATTGTCTAAAAATTTCACAAACAGTGTATGCGGTGAATACTAGAATCTGTAGCTCTAATGTGATATACTGAATATGAGAAGAATGAAGCTGATGCTGTGAAAGTGCTGTATTGAGATACTAAAGATCAGTCAGATCTGATGTTCCTGCAGGTTATTGAGTGAAGTGTGGAGCTGATGAGTTTGATTTCTGTTTTCTGTAGAGTTTCCAGTCTCTCTCAGTACCTCCTGAATCTACAGACATAAATGATCTCTTCAGTTCTCTCTTCTCTTCTGATGCTCTGAGAGAATCTGTCCATCAGCTGAGAGACAAACTGGAGGATTTCTGCAAAGAGGAGCTCAAGACAGATCTCCGACAGAGGTAAAGTCCTGGAGATTCATCTTCTCTTGGAAACCAGTCCATCATCATCTCATATCATGGAGAACATCATATTAGAAATGTCTTAGAAATAGATGCAGGATCATGAAAATCACACTGTTCATGTCTGTTGATTTCCACAGTCACATTCACCAACATTGATCCCAGAACCAGGAAGGACTTCCTACAATGTAAGTCAGTAAGAAAACCAGCAGAAAAACTCTCTGAGTGTGTTCATGTTCTTCCTGTAGAAGGAGAAAGAAGAGTTTTATAACTGATGATGTAAATGATGATGTGCACAGATATCTGTTCATCTGTACTGAGACATTGATGATACACTGAACATGAAGAGTTCAGCTACATGAAAAGATCAAACAGATTCATAATTCCTTATTCTGATGTGTTTTATCTCCATCAGATTCCCATCAGCTCACTCTGGATCTGAACACAGTGAATAAACGACTCCGTCTGTCTGAGAGCAACAGAGTGATTACTAACACTGGCAGAGATCAGCCGTATCCTGATCATCCAGACAGATTTGATCAGTGGTCACAGGTGTTGTGTAGAGAGAGTGTGTGTGGACGCTGTTACTGGGAGATTGAGTGGAGTGGAGATGAAGTGGATATATCAGTGTCATATAAGAGCATCAGCAGGAAGGGAAGGGGTAATGAGTGTTTGTTTGGATCTAATTATCAGTCCTGGAGTTTGTGCTGCTCTTCCTCCAGTTACTCATTCATACACAATAACATAGAGACAGAATTCATACACAATAACATACACATTGCAATAGGAGTTTTTGTGGATCACAGTGCAGGAATTCTGTCCTTCTACAGCGTCTCTGACACAATGAGCCTCATCCACACAGTCCAGACCACATTCACTCAGCCGCTCTGTAGTGGGTTTTTGGTTTATTCTGGATCATCAGTGAAACTCTGTTGATAAAAGTGAAAGAAAGTGAAAAAAAAAGTGAAAGTGAAAGTGAAAATGAATCAGAATAGACTGACGAGAGATTCTACCCATAATGCTTTGAGCTGCAGGATGAATCAGTAACAGTGAGATTTTGTGTGTAATAAATCCTCATATAGACAGTAAGATCAGTGTGCGTGTGTGTGTGTGTGTGAGAGAGAGAGTTCTGCTGAGTGACACTGTGTTTCTGTGCTTTTTTCAACCTCTGTTGAACTTGTGTTGATGGAAATCACTCACTAAGTTAATAATATATTATCAATATTATTATAAATAATCATGATCAATAATTGTTTTTTATTTAAAAAATACTTTTAATCATATTTTTTCAATGTGTTATTTCTGTTCTCTGACTGATATAAATAAAGTTTCTACCCACTCGTATGCCTCTAGTTTGAGCTCCATCACGTTATTTCTCTATCGTCTATTTTTTATTGTTGAAATCTATTTTATACACATAGATCACGACATACTCATAGATAGATTACAAAACTATACAGGTATCCAAGGCCAGGCTTTAAGATGGTTTAGATCCTACCTTTCCGATCACCACCACTTTGTTTATTTAAATGGGGAGTCATCTCATTTATCACCAGTAAAATATTGAGTGCCACAAGGATCTGTCCTAGGTCCTCTGCTATTTTCAATATACATGTAGCCCCTTGGTAATATCATTAGAAAATACGGGATTAGTTTCCACTGTTATGCTGATGATACTCAACTACATATCTCAACAAGACCAGGTGAAACTTCAAAATTATCTAAGCTAACAGAGTGTGTTAAAAATGTAAAAGATTGGATGACCAATAATTTTCTCCTATTAAATTCAGATAAGACAGAGATATTACTTATTGGACCAGAAAACATTACACAGAATCTCATAGATTACAATTTGCAATTAGACGGATGTACTGTTACTTCCTCTACTGTCAAAAATCTGGGTGTTATATTAGACAGTAACTTGTCTTTTGAAAATCATATTTCCCATATTACAAAAACAGCATTCTTCCATCTTAGAAACATTGCCAAACTACGAAACATGTTACCTGTTTCTGATGCAGAAAAGCTAGTTCATGCGTTCATGACCTCTAGACTGGACTATTGTAATGCACTGCTAGGTGGTTGTCCTGCATCCTCAATAAACAAGCTACAGGTAGTCCAAAATGCAGCAGCTAGAGTCCTTACCAGGTCAAGAAAATATGATCATATTACCCCAATTTTACAGTCTCTGCACTGGCTAACTATTAAGTTCCGTATCAGTTACAAAATATTATTACTTGCATATAAGGCCCTTAATGGCTTAGCTCCTGTGTACCTAACTAGTCTTCTATCATGCTACAATCCATCACGCTCCCTAAGGTCACAAAATGCTGGACTTTTGATAGTACCTAGGATAGCAAAGTCCACTAAAGGAGGTAGAGCTTTTTCGCATTTGGCTCCCAACCTCTGGAATAGCCTTCCTGATAATGTTCGGGGTTCAGACACACTTCCTCTGTTTAAATCTAGATTAAAAACACACCTCTTTGGCCAAGCATTCAAATAATGCATCTCATAATTTTGGACTGCAGTTATATCTGATTAAATGCGCATTATTATTCTTTAGCTTGGGTTAAATGAATTAATTTTACTTGGCTGGAACAGCAGCTATGCTAATTATGTCTGTATTTGTTTCTCTGTTTTGCCAAGGGATTTACACAAGCTCCAGTCTGGATCCAGAACACCTGAGAAGAGATGATGCCAGCCCCTCAGAGGACATCAGATGATGCTAACCCAGAGACAACATAAAGAACTACCACATTTTGCTATAAGTTTGATTGCATAATTGCTGTTAATAGCGTTAATCGTCTGTTTACGTCTTTTATTGATTTTTCTTAACATTTCTGCCATATGCACATAAACTGACAGTCATCACTGATAAGCTACTACTAAATATTGTAGAAACTTAATTTTCTGTAAAGTTGCTTTGCAATGATTTGTATCGTAAAAAGCGCTATACAAATAAACTTGAACTGAATTGAATTGATGGACAAAGGTGATGGGTTTTATTCCTGCAGATCTCCAGAAGACAAATGTTGACAAAGGTGATGGGTTTTATTCCTGCAGTGGGTTTTATTCCTGCAGATCTCCAGAAGACAAATTTGATTTTCATTTGTTGTCCTGTGTAACCATAAAATCAGACTATTGCTTAACAAAAATAATATTCAGGATAAGAGTCAGCTGGTTATCTAATTACAATATAATACATGAGTGAATAAAAATGCTCATGAAGTCAAACACTAAAAAGTTTTTCAGAAATGAGGGCATCACACAATCTGTTCATGTTACTTCCTGCTAAATGTCACTGTTAAATTTGCACCAAAATACCATAGTAATGTCATAAAAGAATAAAAGATGAGAGACTATTATCAAAGAAATAGCACACCTGTTGTATTTCAGCTGTGATCTGTTCTGCAGCTCGATAAAACATCATTCCCCAAGAGAAACGGTGGAATGGAATTACTCTATCATCCGTTACAGAATGATACACAATTACTCAACCAATTCAACAACAAAAAAAGACCTTCTTTAGTCTTTCCTCTTTTTTTCTCTCTAACGAAAGGATATCAAAGTAAATTAGGCAGTGGTTTCACAAAATCACAATGAATCACAATGCATCAAAGCATCTCATCAACCATTTTGATCACGATTTCATCAGTTTAAATACTTCATATATTGAGGACCACAGAGAAGGGAAAAAAAATAATAAAGTCTTTGGTTTAACTCACATCACATAAAAGCAATAGCTCAATGTAAATAAGCTTTCCTAACCTTGCGTAACCAAACCACCTCAGAAGTGTTAGCAGTCATTACTGAGTGGTTGAGTGTAGGTGTGTGTGTGTGTGTGTGTGTGTGTGTGTAGATGATCACGGTCTGTATGGTCTTTTTCGTGGGATGGTGTAACAGACACCTGGCAGTTACTTAGCCCGCAACTACATTCCTCACCTCTAGGGGTATTAGTGAGACAACTGTGTTTAGATAAAGAGACAGGTGAGCAGTAGAATAAAATATCATGGCTGACCTCCTTGGTCAAACAAAGTCCTGTTGGGAAACAGTCTGTTTCATGCTCAACTGTAAGTAAACGCTTAGAACTGAAGGGAAAGTGTTGCCTGATCTACATAGATGATGTAGTAGTGTACTCAGAAAATGAAGAAAAACACTTACAACATCTTGATCAAGTGTTCAGTTGTCTCGCTAATGCAGGCCTCACTCTAAATCTTCAGAAATGTAACTTTTTTTTTTCAAAAATCTCTTACATTCTTAGGACATCTTGTATCTGGTGAAGGAATTAAGACAGATTCATCCAAAGTGTCTGCAATTCGTGAGTTTCCTGTACCTCAGTCTCTCAAAGAGGTGCAGCGGTTTTTAGGATTGGCAGGATGGTACCATAGGTTTATACCTAATTTCTCAGATAAGGCTTATCCACTCCATGCGTTAAAACAAAAGAAAGCCACATGGTCTTGGACAAAGGAATGCCAAAAAGCTTTTGATACCATCAAACATGACCTAAGCAATGCCCCTGTGTTAGTTCCTCCTGATTTGACCAAACTGTTCGAAGTACAAACTGATGCCAGTGAAGTCGGATTGGGCGCAGTATTAACGCAGGATTCAGAGGGAGAAGAACATGTAGTAGCGTATGCCTCCAGATTATTGCATGGAGCAGAGAAATCCTATTCTGTTTCAGAAAAAGAATGCCTGGCTGTAATCTGGGCTGTTGAAAAATGGAGATCATACCTAGAAGGCCGACCCTTTGAGGTAGTTACTGACCACTCTGCTTTGACATGGGTGTTTCAACATCCCAAGCTATCTTCAAGATTGACTCGATGGAGCATCCGCTTGCAAGGGTTTGACTTCACTGTTACGTACAAGAAGGGACAGTGTAATGTTGTCCTGGATGTATTATCCAAAAGTTTGGAATCCACTTCAACACCAGGTATGGTAACAGTAGTCAAAGCCATTAAATCTAGTGTTAATCCAGCAAACTTGCCAGTAGATCTATCTCAGCTTTCTTCTTCACAGCATGACGACTCTGAGATACAAGAGCTAAGCAAGAGAGCTGATTCAAAAACAAGCTGTGATCCCACACGAGTGCATTATGTTCATGAAAACGGATTGTTGTTCCATAGTGTCCCTGGTGGTCTGTGTGGGGAAAAGTTGCAATTAATCATACCTGCAAACCTTCGAGAAACATTCTTACAGAATGCACATGATAATCCACTAAGTGGTCACCTGGGGCAAATGAAGACACTTCTTAAGCTCATGGAGGTTGCCTTCTGGCCAAGTATACGTGCTGATGTATGGAAGTACTGTAAGAATTGCCAAATTTGTCAGAAGTACAAACCATCTCTATCAAAACTGTCAGGGCTTTTACAATCAACTCCGGTTGTTGAACCAGGTTTTATGCTTGGTGTGAATCTAATGGGACCCTTTCCTAAGAGCAGCAAACAGAATGAACACTTACTAGTGGTGGTCGATTACTGTTCCAAGTGGGTAGAATTATTTCCTTTACGAGTTGCTAAAGCACCAAAAATAGCACAGGTCTTAGTGGAAGAAGTATTCACAAGATGGGGAACACCTGCATATCTCATGTCAGACCGTGGAGCACAATTCACTTCACAGCTCATCAATGTAATCTGTAAACAATGGGGGGTAACTCAAAAGTTAACTACGGCTTACCATCCACAAACAAACCTGACAGAACGAGTCAATCGTACACTTAAAACAATGATGGCTTCGTACTTGGAGGATCACCACCGAAATTGGGATAGGTGGTTGGCCGAATTTAGATTCGCCATCAACACGGCTTGGCATGAAAGTACTAGGTACACGCCTTCAGAGATCGCATTAGGACGGAAATTAAAGGGACCTTTGGAAAGAGCTCTTCATCGCCCCCCTGATCCTGATAGTCTTACTTATGCGGTAATAGACAGACAGCAAAGCTTGATCCGTTTGATAAAGGAGAATCAAACAAAGTCCTGTTGGGAAACAGTCTGTTTCATGCTCAAATGTAAGTAAACGTTCATGTTAATGCTTAAGTTTTATTAACTGCTAAAATATTATCTTTGTGCTTATTGAGTATAGGGGATTTGATGCAGATAAATAACAGGAGGCATTTTGTGTTTTGAAGAAAGGACTTTTCTGTATCTGCTAAATGAATTTGTACCAACTCTGTGTTCCTGGTTGGGATTATGCCACATTGAATACTTCTACGAGGTTTATGATTTGATTGTTGCTATGGACTGCCTTTGACGGGAAGTATATATGTTTGATGACTGTCATCTACAATTATTGGGTTCGTTTACCATCAAACCTCCACATCCTTTGATTCCTTGAAGACAATCAAGACTTGCATCTTACCTCAACCCATATACAGAACTCTCTCTATACAGTATATATCTTTGTGTGCAGTGTGTTTTTGCAATATGGTTTGAATGTTGTTTATTTGTTATGAGTCTATTTTGGTGTTTATATAAAGTTCACAAAAGGTGCTTATATTGCTGTTTTTTTTTATTTTTCTCATTGGTTTAAAACATATGTTGATGCTTATGACCCTCCCTACAAAAAGATTCTTAATTAGCATTTACTCAGAGGAGCATGCGTTGGTTATAATGGTGGCGAGCAAATGAATAGTTTGTACGAAGAAGGGTGTACTGTTCCAGTCCTACCTGGAGTCAGTCGAACTGTATCTTGATATCTCACAGTCCACCATGTAAAAGATAATTCACTCGCAGTGTTGTATCAATTGGCTCGTGCTCAGCCCAGGCACCTCTGATAACGTGTCTGTCGGAAAAGCAATTGCAATGATCCGGACACTCTTTCACAGTGCAGCCAGCAGATACTTAGAGACACAACATTCTCCCGTCGAGCTTTGTCTTTTTCAGCGGCGTTATAATATAGAATCCATACAGTGTCAGTCTAACTCACGCACAGTCCAAACGCAACCGGTAACCGGTAAACGAGCACCTCTTAGGAATAGCCAGAGCAAAAAGAAAATCCCAACATGCTCCCACAACGCCGTTAGCAAAAAATGCCTAGACAGCAGGTAACTCAGGCGTCTTCTCTTTTGCCTCTCCCGCAGCTGTTCGAACTCATCCACTCAATGTTCACCCTCTGATTGCTAAACTTTCCCCCGCCATAAGTAATTCGCTACATCCTTCCATCTCAATCCCCCGCAGTGCATTTTGGTCAATGTAGTTCCTTATTTTCACCACACTCTCCTCCCCTTGACAAAACATCTCATAGTTCTCTATGAAGATGTACGAATCCTAAAATCCTAAGAACTCCTCTTCCTCAGTTGAAGATTCATTGAAGAGATCGAGGATTGTCTGTTTCTCTTGAGTTTCCAATTCGAGGGCCATTGGAAAACAGGGTTTTAAGTTGCAGACATGAACAATGCGGACATCCTCACCTGTGGATTCCAGTGCTATTTGATAATTTACTTGTCCCATTTGTTGTATTATCCGGTAGGGTCCCTTCCATCTGTGTGCAAATTTAGCAGTAAAGTTTTTCTTTGCACTGGATTTTGGGAAAGTGTCGGGTCCACACCCTGTCTTTTTCCTGGAACAAGACATCCCGACGATTCTTATTGTAGTTTCTCAGTTGTCTCAGGTGAGCTTTCTAACCATTTTCTCTTGCCTTTGCTTGCAATTGACTCAAGTGATACACTACTTCATAGTTGGGTGCATCTGGAGAAAGATCAAGACCTTTACCTTTTAGAAGCTTGTTCATCGGTCTTTGTAACTTCCTTCCTAACTGAAGTTCCGCAGGAGACACTTCAGTAGTTTCTTGTACTGCCGAGTTGAGGGCAAACCTTAATTCAGGTAGGTATTGGTCCCATTGCTTATAATTTTCATCTACATAGGCAGCATCATACTTTTAAGGGTGCGATTGATTCTCTCTGTCATGTTCGTCTGTGGGTGATAAGCAGTAGTCAGCTTTGGCGTTACATTCCAGCTTTCACATAATTCTTTGTATACTGCAGACACGAACTGAGTGCCTCTATCAGACACTAAAAAATCTGGGACTCCCCATCTGGTAAGGATCTCTTTTCTGAAAAGTGTAGCAACTGTCTTAGCAGTAGCTACTGGCATGGGAAAAAGCTCTATCCAGCGGGTGAAGTAGTCAACAAATACTAGAAGGTATTCGTTTTGTTTAGTGCTGCGGGGTAAAGGTCCCATGATGTCTACCCCCAACATCTGATAAGGCTGGTTGCTGACAATTTTCTGTAACTTCACAGCAGGTTTCTGTTGGTCAGTTTTCAGGGTTTGGCATTTTACACACCTTTTCACAAACTGTTTGATGTCGGACCATATCCCAGGCCAATATGCCACATCCTGAATTCTTTTGTACGTTTTATAGATCCCAACATGGCCACTACAATGATAATGTTCCAGTATACAAGGTACAAGATCTTTGGGAACAAAGATACGGTAATGGAACCGATTCTCTGTCAGCTGAGTTTTACGATATAGCGTATCTTCTACAACTTCATACTTGGCTTGTTGGTCATCATTGTTCTCCGCCAAATCTTGAAAGATTTTTGTGATTTCTGAATCATTGTGTTGTTTCTCCCAGATCAATTCTGCAATAATTGGAAGTGAGGTGTGGACATCCTTCTGATTGGAGTACAAGTTACAACTTGTGTGTGGAGTTACCCGTGATAGAGCATCCGGAGCTGCGTTTAATTTCCCCTTTCGATACTCAACAATAAAATCATACTTCTGCAACTGTAAGGCCCATCGAATAAGACGGCTGGTGGTTTTGGGTGAACTCATTACCCACTGTAAAGCAGAATGATCGGTAACAACAGTGAACATTCTGTGATCCAAGTAGTGCTGCCACTTGTCTAATGCCCATACTGAGGCTAAACATTCCTTCTCTGTTGCAGAGTAGTTTGTCTCGGCAGGATTAAGAGTTCTACTGGCATAAGCTATTACTTCCTCTATGCCTTGTCCCCACTTTTGAGTCAGCACTGCCCCCAGTCCTATCTTGCTGGCATCCGTGTACACAATGAATGGATGCTCTAGATTGGGATGGCCCAGAATGGGTGGAGTCATCAAACAAGTTTTCAGTTGTTCAAAAGCTTGTTGGCACTGCATTGTCCACTGGAAAGTTTGGCCCTTTTTCTTTAAGGAGTTGAGTGGTTCAGCAATTCTGGAAAAGTTGGGAACAAATTTGTGGTACCACCCGACTAGTCCAAGGAAACGTTGGACTTCCTTCAGGTTTCTTGGCACAGGATAGGTATGAATGTTTCTTGTTTCTTGGAGAAGTTTATTTTTTTGTGGTTTATGGTTTACTAGGGTTATTTGAAACGCCTTGGATGTTGACTAAATGAATTCTTGCCACGTAGCTCTCCCAAAGACAGTCTCCATAAGTAGTGGAAAAGTGGAAGGGGCATTTTTGAGCCCAAACGGCATTACATTAAAGTGAAATAGTCCTGCAGAGCTAATAAAAGCAGTCTTGGTATAGCGCTTTTTACGATACAAATCATTGCAAAGCAACTTTACAGAAAATTAAGTTTCTACAATATTTAGTAGTAGCTTATCAGTGATGACTGTCAGTTTATGTGCATATGGCAGAAATGGTCAGAAAAATCAATAAAAGACATAAACAAACTGACGATTAACACTATTAACAGCAATTATGCAATCAAACTTATAGCAAAATGTGGTAGTTCTGTATGTTGTCTCTGGGTTAGCATCATCTGAGGTCATCTGAGGGGCTGGCATCATCTTTTCTCAGGTGTTCTGGATCCAGACTGGATTTTGTGTAAATCCTAGTTACCACGGGATGTAAATCCCGTGGCAAAACAGAGAAACAAATAGAGACATAATTAGCGTAGATGCTGTTCCAGCCAAGTAAAATTAATTAGTTTAACCCAAGCTAAAAAGAATAATAATGCGCATTTGATCAGATATAACTGCAGTCCAAAATTATGAGATGCAATATTTGAATGCTTGGCCAAAGAGGTGTGTTTTTAATCTAGATTTAAACAGAGGAAGTGTGTCTGAACCCCGAAAATTATCAGGAAGGCTATTCCAGAGTTTGGGAGCCAAATGCGAAAAAGCTCTACCTCCTTTAGTGGACTTTACTATCCTAGGTACTACCAGAAGTCCAGCGTTTTGTGACCTTAGGGAGCGTGATGGATTGTAGCGTGGTAGAAGACTAATTAGGTACGCAGGAGCTAAGCCATTAAGGGCCTTATAAGTAAGTAATGATATTTTATAACTGATACGGAACTTAATAGGTAGCCAGTGCAGAGACTGTAAAATTGGGGTAATATGATCATATTTCCTTGACCTGGTAAAAACTCTAGTCGCTGCATTTTGGACTACCTGTAGCTAGTCACTTGTCAATATCCACTGTTAAGGTCCAGAGTGGAGAAAATAGCTGATCCCGAAAGGGATTCCAAGATTTCAGTAAGATTTGGCAGAGGATAGGTGTCACTTTCGGTTATGGCGTTCAATTTGTGATAGTCTACACAAAAACGAAGACGTCCATCCTTCTTTGGGACGAGGACTACAGGGGAGGCCCATCCTGACTGGGATGGCTCTACAATACCTGCATCTAACATTTCTTTGAGTTGTTGGTTCACTAAGGCTTGTTTAGCAAGGGACACCCGATAAGGTCGTTGCTTTATGGGAATTTGGTGATGTGTATAAATTTGATGTTGGAGAACAGCTGTTCGTCCCAACTGCAAAGTACACACTTGAGGGTTTGCTCTTAGGAGGTGACTTAATTAAAGTTTTTGACCAGGTGATAAGTAAGCCACATCCACTGCTTGATCAATGAGTGCTGTATTATCCTCTCTTTCAACTTTTATGATTGGCATTAAAGGTGGAATAGAAGTCAGAGAAATACTTGATGTGGAGTAGTGTGCTTGAGTTTTATTTTTCAGATGCTGGTACCCCATCTGTGTTGGCACACTTGCATGACCGGGTTTGAAAATGTAATCCACATCAGGAACAGAGGAAAAGGAATACTTCCCATCAGACACCTTAATTTGCATCCCACTAAAGAAAATAAAGTCTAATCCCAAGACAATGGCATAAGCAAGGGCTTTGGAAGTTAACACAGCAACAGGGAGGGTGCAAACATGGCCGTGGAGTTCAAGCGAAACGTTTAACCATCCCAGAGGAACTTCTGTCATTCCGTTTGCCAAATATAAGGGTCCAAGAGACCAAGGGCTAAGGCTGTGTTCTGTAGGGTTAAATTCTTTCGATAAGTGCTCATGAATTAGGGTAAAACTCGCCCCCCTGTCTACAATAGCTTTGCCTACCCAATTACCAATACCAATTGATACAATTAACTGTTGTGGTACAACAGCTTCCTGTGAATGTGTGGTCCCATTCCGTTGTAAAGCATTTGCAGTTATCATTGAGTTGTTGGTGGGTTTAACTCTGGATCTAGGAGGATAGGAATGTGGAAAACTAGCAGACGGTTGCTCTGGTGGTGGAAAAGATGGAGAAGGCATGAAAAAATGTGGGCAAACATTTGGAGCATGTTGCCCTTTACACATCCAACACTGTACCTGTGGCTTATCACCTGGCCGGTTAGCAGGGGGGTATGGGTCCTTTTGATCCAGACTGACCTGGTTTTCAGCTCAAACGGTAGTTATACTGTAACTGCTGTAGATGATCCTTCTAAAGTTGTTGTCCCAGCTGTACCACTTCCCACCAATCACGTGCTGTACCATGCAAGACTGTTCGGAAAGTAGCCAGGATTTCAGAATCAGTTAAAGGATGTAATGCAAGAAAATCCTGACATTTAGCTAAATACAACAAGGGATCAGAATCGTCTGATGGTCTACCGAAAGTAGGGAAGGTTAATTTGAGATGATCGCTCTTAACAGCACCTACATTTACAGGGGGGATCATATTCATGGAATGACTTGAGGATTCAGGGTTTTTTGGTGGATCCTCTGTTTTATATTCGGTACTTTCTTGCAGTTCATTGATTTTCACACTCAAGTGGTCAAGCTGGGCGGTCAACTGAGTGAAAGTTTTGCCGGACAGTTTTAATATCTTTCTGTATCTCTAGTTGAAGGTTCTCTACGATGCAACAAATATTTGAAACTAAGGACTTTTCAATTTTTTGAAATTCATCCAACAAGAGCAACCTCATGGTCTTAACCATTTGATCAGTCTCTGTTTCAGCTTGTTGTTTAGTTGTTACTAAAATTGTTGAAATTTGCTGGGTGTGATGGTCCACTTTCTCAGAAAGACTTTTCAGTTGTTTTTCATGTTGGGCAGAAGTAATTTTCAATTCACTGGTAAGTGCAGTTACAGCGGTTTCCTGTCTTCCCATGAGATCATATAATTTGTCCCAATTTCCCTGGACTTGAGCAGTAAGGTGTCCAATTCCCCTTGCAGGTGTGGGAATTGTACCAGGCAAATCATATTGGACAAGTGAAGATACTGGTGAAACATTAGTTGCTGTCTCTGTTGAAGTTGGAGAGCATAACTGCATTAGTTCCTCGCCCCATACAATGCTATGCACAGGCGTGCTACGACCTACATCTGATGAAGCAAACTGCACATGAGTTCTTGATGGTATAGGGCTAGGGGAAACATAAGGGGAAGAAGGATAGTTAGGCTGCAGGGGTTGAGGGCCAGCTGTCCAGTCAGGAGTTGCAACATCTGGGACCTCAATGTCAACATGGGTTGATGATGGGTGTAAGGAATCTGCAATGACTGGCCATGTAAAAAGATATGTGTGTATATTATCAGTAGTGTGGGAAGAGGAAAAAGAAAAAGAAAGGAAACAGTAGCAAATACAATTACTCACTTCATGAAATTTGAATATTACCTTTCTTTTCTAACTACTGGTGGCAATTGACAGCTGAAGTCTAGTAAACTCAATTTCCCCCCTCACTCTAATCACTTCCATATCCCACAATTAACACTTTCATTTTCATCATCACATCAATCTGAGGTCAGTACACATTTACAAAATTATATTGCACATTATATTACACAATTAATTTCAAGTCCCTGTTCAGGCGCCATTTTCTGTGACGGTGGAATGGAATTACTCTATCATCCATTACAGAATTGTACACAATTACTCAACCAATTCAACAAAAAAAAACAAAAAAAAAAAAAAAAACATTTTATTTTAATCTTGGGTCTTTTTAGACCTTCTTTAGTCTTTCCTTTTTTTCTCTCTCTAACGAAAGGATATCAAAGTAAATTAGGCAGTGGTTTCACAAAATCACAATGCATCAAAGCATCTCATCAACCATTTTGATCATGATTTCATCAGTTTAAATACTTCATATATTGAGGACCTGTTACAGTACAGATGGGTCGGAGACAGAAGATCACAGGTAAGGTGGTATTTATTGACATAAGCAGAGATGGGATGAGAAACAGTGGTAAATCGGTGATTGCAGAGAGTGAGTAAACTGAATACTGTCCTTGTGATGATGTAGGGTGAAGGTCCTGGAAGTAGCAGAAGAGTGGAGATGGTCCTCGGGACCATAGCCTTCCCAGTCCACTAGGTACTCGAGTTGGCCACCACGGCGCCGGGAATCCAGTATTTCTCGGACCTCGTAAGCTGCTCCGTCGTCCAGGATGAGTGGAAGGGGGGCTTCAGCTGTGGCTACGCCAGGCTCTGTGGACAGAGGAACAGAAGGATGGTGAGGCTTCAGGAGTGACACATGGAATGTGGGATGAATGCGATATTCAGGTGGGAGTTGAAGCCTGTAAGTGACCGGGTTGATCTGCTCCGTGATGGTGAATGGGCCAATGAACCTGGGACTCAGCTTACGGCATGGGAGACGCAGGCGGATGTCCCTGGTTGACAGCCAGACCTTCTGTCCTAGTTGATATGTTGGAGCTTCAGAGCGGCGAAGGTCGGCTGTCATTCTGCGTCTCCGTAGGACCCGTTGTAGCTGGTGGTGGGCTGAGTCCCAGACCCTCTCGTTCTCTCGGAACCAGTAGTCGACAGCTGGTATGTCCGAGGGTTCTCCAGACCAGGGGAATAGTGGAGGTTGGTAGCCGAGTGCGCACTGGAACGGGGTGAGTCCGGTAGATGGTTGGCACAGGGAGTTTTGTGCATACTCGGCCCACCCTAGGAACTGGTTCCAAGAGTCCTGGTGGCCGTGGCAGAAGGTACGGAGGAAGCGACCGATCTCTTGGATCTTCCTTTCCGTCTGCCCGTTCGACTGTGGATGGTATCCTGATGATAGGCTGACGGCCACACCTAGGAGCGAATGAAAGGCTTTCCAGACCCGAGAGATGAATTGGGGTCCTCTGTCAGATACAATATCTTTGGGGATGCCAAAGTACTGGAAGATATGATTAAACATGAGTTCGCAGTTTCCATGGCAGTCGGTAGACCCTTGAGAGGAATTAAACGGCAGGATTTAGAGAATCTATCCACTACCACACATATGTAAGTGCAGTTACCTGACATGGGAAGGTAGGTTACAAAATCCACCCCTAGGTGTGACCATGGTCGGTTGGGAACGGGCAGAGGTAGAAGCTTGCCAGATGGTAGATGACTTGGGCTCTTCGAGATGGCGCATTCCTTACATCCTTGCACGTACCTTCTGACCTCGAATGCCATGTTGGGCCACCAGAAGCGATCTTTTAGCAACGAGAGGGTTTCATTGACCCCCGGGTGGCCAGTGCCTAGTGAGGTATGAGCAGTGTGGATGAGTGGAGTGCGCCGTGTCCTATTGATATACTGCCTGTCAGGTGGGCAACGCGGCGGAGTATTGGCTGAGGCATTGGAGGAGGGTATGGTCTCCGTGGACCAGGTAATCGGGCTGACCAACAGTCTTTCGGGGAGTATGGGTTCAGGTTCTTCTGAGTTTTCTTCAGGTGTGTGACAACGGGAGAGGGCGTCTGCCTTGATGTTCTTGGATCCGGGTCGATAGGAAATGGTGAAGTCGAAACGGGTAAAGAATAAGGCCCACCGGGCTTGTCGGGGATTGAGTCTCTTGGCCATTTTTAGATATTCCAGGTTCTTATGGTCAGTAAGTACCTGGAACGGATGTCTTGCTCCCTCCAACAAATGCCTCCACTCCTCGAGCGCTAGCTTGATAGCCAGAAGTTTGCGTCGCTCGATGTCATAATTCACCTCCGCCGGGTTGAGCTTGCGGGAGAAGAAGGCACATGGATGGAGTCTGCTGGGATTCCCCTGCTGCTGCGAGAGTACCGCTCCTACTCCGGTGGTGGAGGCATCCACTTCCACGATGAAAGGTTTATCCGGGTCAGGGTGAACCAGGAGAGGAGCGGTCGTGAAGGCTTCTTTGATGGTGGCGAAGGCCTCCGTGGCCATTGAGGTCCAGGACAGAGACTTGGGCTTATTCCGGAGAAGGCTTGTAAGTGGACTGGTGATGGAGCTATAATTCTGTATGAAGCGGCAGTAGAAATTGGAGAAGCTGAGGAATCTTTGGAGTTCTTTGACGGTTGTAGGGGTTGGCCAGTTCCTGATGGCATCCACCTTCCCCTCGTCCATCCGGATGCCACTGCTGTCGATGTTGTATCCAAGGAACTGCACTGAGGGCTGATGGAAGGAGCACTTTTCCGCTTTCAGGTAGAGTTGGGACTCCCTCAGGCATTTCAGGACCTCTGCAATGTGGTGACGATGTTCTGCCATGCTCCGGGAGTAAATCAGGATGTCATCTATGTATACCAGGACGAATTTGTGGAGAAACTCCCGGAGCACCTCGTGGATGAAGTCCTGGAATACGGAGGGGGCGTTGACCAGGCCATACGGCATCACGAGATACTCGTAGTGTCCAGTGGGTGTTATGAAGGTTGTCTTTTACTCGTCCCCCTCACGTATCCGGATGAGGTTATATGCACTGTGGAGGTCCAACTTGGTGAAGACTGTGGCACCACGGAGGTGTTCCAGGGCTGCTGGAACGAGAGGAAGGAGATATCTGAATTTGACGGTGAGTTGGTTGAGGGCTCGGTAGTCAATACATGGCCGCAAGCCTCCGCGAAGAAGAAGAAGCTTGAAGCAGCAGGGGAAGTGGATGGACGGATGTAACCTTGAGCCAGAGCCTCTTTGATGTACTCCTCCATGGCCTTCTCCTCCGGGGTGGAAAGGGGGTAGATCCTTCCCCGAGGCACTGACTCACCCGGAAGCAGATCAATGGCGCAGTCCCTGGGCAGAAAACATCACTGAAGGGGGCGTAACACGACGGTATGTCCACGGATCGTCTTGCCATCGGACTCTCTATGGAGGTCGCACAGACAGAGAATGGTTTAGGGAGCTGAGAGGATGGCACAGGAACCTCGGGAAAAACAGTCCATGAAACAGGTTTCGCCCCACTTCAGGATTTCGCCAGTCTTCCAAGATAGGACGGGGTTATGCTGCTCCAACCACGGGCGCCCTAGGACCACGTCAGCGGTGGATTCCTCCAGAACCAGCAGATGGATCCTTTCCTTGTGAAGAATGCCTATTTGCAGTTGAAGTGGTCCGACACTGCGGCGAACCCGTTTCCTGCTAAGCGGCCTTCCCGTTATTGAGTGAATCTGGTAGGAGGATTGCGTGGCCGTGGTCGGGAGGTGGAGTTGACGGCAGAGGGAGCCGGAGATGAAGTTGCCGACTGACCCAGAATCGAGGAGTGGATTAACTGAAACAGAAATATCAGCAGCCGTAAGTGTCACAATAGTGGTGAGTGGTTTCATCTGTTTAATGGTAGGGAAGATGGCACTCACCAGAGAACGAGGAGGGCCTATGGGGCATGTGGAGAGGACATGCCCCGGAGATCCGCAGTATAAGCACAGATTCTGGGTCAGCCGTCTCTGTCGTTCAGTCCTAGTCAGGTGGTTAGAGTCCAGTAACATGGGTTCGTGGGCTGGTTCTGGAGGATTGACGGGTTCTGGTCGGCAGAGGGAGATGTTGTGCTGAGGCTGAGGATTGACGGGAAAAGATGGCGGCGCGGCCACACGCAGCGGCTTCTCTCTGTCCCGACAGAACGGTGTTTTCGTGTTTTTTGTCTTGTGAGTCGCAGTGTTTTTGCACGTTGTCGTCACGTCTACCTGTCTGTAAGCGCAAATACAGTCGCGAGTTTCTGCTCGATGTCGGCAGAACCGGATTTTTACAGTTTTAAACTCCGCGCAAGCGGAACAGCTGCGGGATCTCGATCTGCTACGGAGGCCTTCACCATCATCGACCCCCACTACTGCATCTCGCCCGCAGCGGAGGCGCCACAAGCGGCGTGAGAGTAAGCAGAAGAGGGGGAAGCGCGGAGGTATCCGGGCTAGGCTAACGGCTAACCCACACAAGCCATCTGTCCCCACCATCGTACTGGCTAACGTACGCTCGTTGGACAATAAACTGGACTACATTCGTTTACTACGCTCAACTCAGAGGACTGTAAGAGACTGTTGTGTTTTTGTGTTCACGGAAACATGGCTCGGTTTGTTCGTTCCAGATGGCGCTATTCAGCTCGACCAGCTGACGTGCTATCGAGCGGACAGAGCTCTCGTCGCGGGAGGAAAAACCCGCGGCGGCGGGCTTTGTGTTTACATCAATGACGCGTGGTGCCGCGATACTGTTGTGATCAGCAAACACTGCTCAACCCTGGTGGAGTTTATGATTATTAAGTGCCGGCCGTTCTATCTGCCGAGGGAATATACTGCTATACTGCTCATTTCAGTGTACATTCCCCCATTCAACATCACCAGCAACAGGAACGACGCACTTAATGAACTGTACCAACACATCAGTGAGCAGCAGACAGCACACCCGGATGCTTTTCTCATCATAGCTGGGGATTTCAACCATGCTGACCTTAAGAGTGTGTTTCCAAAAATACACCAGCACATCAACTTTCCAACACGAGGTAATAACATTTTGGACTTTGTTTACACCACACAGAGAGGAGCTTACAAAGCCCTCCCCCTCCCCCACCTCGGAGCCTCAGATCACATCACTGTTATGCTAATGCCTGCATACAGACCACTCATTAAAGTCGCCAAACCAGTTTACAAACAGATTAAAGTTTGGCCAGAAGGATCATCAGAGATTCTTCATGACTGCTTCAACACAACTGACTGGGACATGTTTAAACAGGCTGCCACATGCAATAACACCACTGACCTCCAGGAGTACTCAGAGACTGTTACTGCCTACATCAATAAGTGTATTGATGATGTAACGATCACAAAAAACTATCACTGTCCGGGCCAACCAGAAGCCATGGATGACGGGGGAGGTCTACAGACTCCTGAAGACACGGAATGCTGCCTTCAGAGCTGGAGATGAGGTGGGCCTTAGAACAGCCAGGGCCAACCTGTCCCGCGGCATCAGAGAGGCTAAGAGACAGCACTCCAGGAGGATAGCTCACCAATTCAGTAACAGTAGAGACACTAGGAGCCTGTGGCAGGGTATACAGACCATTACGGACTACAAGCCCCCACCACGGACCTGTGACAACAACATCTCTCTGCTGAACGAGCTGAACACCTTCTTCGCTCGCTTTGAGCAACAAAACAGCACACCACTGCACAGAAGACTCCACCTCCTCCCGGCGACCAGGTGATGACTCTGACCCCAGACAGTGTGAGGAGATCCTTCAGCAGGATCAATGCCCGCAAAGCTCCGGGTCCTGACAACATCCCTGGGCGTGTACTGAAAGACTGTGCAGCAGAACTCACTGATGTCTTCACAGACATTTTTAACATCTCACTGAGTCAGGCTGTTATTCCCACATGCTTTAAAACTACCACTATCATCCCAGTCCCGAAGAAGCCATCTCCATCCTGCTTCAATGACTACCGTCCTGTTGCACTTACCCCCATCCTCATGAAGTGCTTTGAACGGCTAGTCATGCACCACATCAAGTCTGGCCTCCCCCCCCTCCCTGGACCCATTCCAGTTTGCATATCGGTCCAACCGGTCGACCGATGATGCCATCTCCACTGCCGTCCACTCAGCACTCACCCATCTGGAAAAAAAGGACTCTTATGTCAGAATGCTGTTCATAGACTTCAGTTCAGCATTCAACACAATCATCCCTCAACAGCTCATTCACAAACTGGTCGAGCTGGGGCTCAACACTTCGCTGTGCAACTGGCTGTTGGACTTTCTGACTGGAAGACCTCAGGCAGTACGGGTCGGCAGCAACACATCCAGCACCATCACACTGAACACTGGGGCCCCCCAAGGATGTGTGCTGAGCCCCCTCCTCTTCACTCTGCTGACCCATGACTGCACACCGTCACACAGCTCCAACCTCTTCATTAAGTTTGCGGATGACACGACTGTGGTGGGTCTCATTAGCAACAGAGATGAGACAAACTACAGGAGCGAGGTGAGCCGCCTGGCCGGGTGGTGCAGTGACAACAATCTCTCTCTGAACGTGGAGAAGACGAAGGAGATTGTTGTAGACTTCAGGAGAGCACACACTCAGCACGTTCCTCTGACCATCAACGGTGAGACTGTGGAGAGAGTGAGCAGCACCAAGTTCCTGGGTGTGCACATCACAGAGGACCTCTCCTGGACCGACAACACTGCAGCACTGGCCAAGAAATCACAGCAGCGTCTCTACTTCCTCCGCAAACTGAGGAGAGCCAGAGCCCCACCCCCCATCATGTACACATTCTACAGAGAGGCACCATCGAGAGCATCCTGACGAGCTGCATCACTGTGTGGTATGGCGCCTGCAACGCGTCCTGCCGAAAGACTCTACAACGCATAGTGAGAGCAGCTGAGAAGATCATTGGTGTCTCTCTACCCTCCCTCCAGGACATTTATGGAACACGTCTCACTCGAAAAGCCCTCTGCATCACAGGTGATCCCACTCACCCATCACACAGCTTCTTCAGCCTGCTACCATCAGGGAGGAGACTGAGGAGTCTCCAGGCCAGGACCAGCAGACTGAAGGACAGCTTCATCCACCAGGCTGTCAGGAAGCTGAACTCCCTCCCGAACCTGCCCCCCCTCCCCTCTTCTTTCCCCAGGCACCACTGAACTATGAACCCCCCCCCCCCACACACACACACACACACACACACACACTAATTATATGATGACATGCACGAGTCACTTGTGCAGCATTGGTCTGCTCACTCACCGCTCACTACCTCATTCGGCATGGAACTACCTCATCAGTCAGTTAAATAACTGCTCTTGGTCACTTGTCACTTGTCACTTTAATCAGACTTAAGATATTTTTAATAAGTGATTTTTTTTGCACTAAAAATCTTTTAACTGCACTGTTGTTCACTTCATTGATTTGCACTATATCTGTCATTTACCTTGCGCTGCTTTATTTAACTTTATTTTTAACTTGTATTTTTATTATATGTCTTTTATATGTTTTTTTTTTTTTTTTTTTTTTTTTTTTTTTTTTTTTTTAAATCCCTTATTGTATAATTGTATCTACATTTTATATTTGATCTAGTTATTTTTTTAGGCTTTAATGTTAATGTTATCTGTATGCACCGGAGACTGAGAGTAACGCAATTTCGATTCTCTGTATGTATGTACTGTACATGTGGAAATTGACAATAAAGCAGACTTGGACTTGGACTTGGTGCTCTTCGAGACATGACTGCATACGAGTGGCGAAGCGTATGGAGAGTTGGATGAAACGTTCAAGCCCGATGGTATCCTCGTATGCAGCGAGATGCAACCGCACTCGGGGATCCAATCCTTGGCGATATGTGGTCAGCAGAGCTTGTTCATTCCACCCACTTGTGGCCGCGAGAGTCCTAAACTGGAGGGCATAATCATTTACAGACATCTTGCCTTGTTTTAAATTATATAATTTCTCACCGATGGATGAATCCCAGGTAGGTTTACCGAAAACTTCCCGGAAGTGGTCAACAAAGCTGGTATAAGATTGGGTGACCGGATTTTTCTGGGTTCAAATGGAATCAGCCCATTGTAGTGCTTTACCTTTTTACTGAGATATGATAAATGCCACTTTGGATAGCTCGGTGGGATATAAGTGCGGTTGCATCTCCAGGACCAGCGAGCATTGCAGGAGAAATCCGCTGCATTCCTCCGCCGAACCAGAGAAGGGCGCCGGTTTGGCCATGGGACTGGAAGGCACGGAAGGTGAAGAAGTGGTGGGGTCTTTCCCGGAAGTGCTCGCTGGTGGTGAAGGTGATGGAGGGACGTTGAGTGTGCGCCGCAAGGCGTCAACGAGGTCCTGGAAGGGGTCTGGATGGCTCATGCTTGTGTCAGTCAGTATAGGTCCGGTCTTCTGTTACAGTACAGAAGGGTCGGAGACAGAGTATCACAGGTAAGGTGGTATTTATTGACATAAGCAGTGAATGGATGAGAAACTGAGGTGAATCGATGAGTGTAGAGAGTGAGTGAACTGAATACTGTCCTTGTGATGAAGTCGGGAGTAGGTCCTGGAAGTAGCAGCAGAGTGGAGACGTTGAGGGCTGAAGACACACACACACTCAAGAAAGACACAGGAGGTAACTGGGAATCACTGGAGACAGGTAGGTATAGCAATGGAAGTCCTTGAAGTCGGCAGATAGGTATTCTTAGTTGCGAACGAGACCGGACAGTGACTGTGTGTGTGTGAGTGTCTTTTAAGTGTTGGTGGATGATGGTGCTGACGAGGGGCAGGTGTGTGTGATCAGTACTCAGGTGAGGGAGTGCGCTGTGGTTGGATGGGGTTGGAGCCTGGCGTGTCTGTGACAGGACCACAGAGAAGGAAAAAAAAAAAATAAAGTCTTTGGTTTAACTCACATCACATAAAAGCAATAGCTCAATGTAAATAAGCTTTCCTAACCTTGCGTAACCAAACCACCTCAGAAGTGTTAGCAGTCGTTAGTGAGTGGTTGTGTGTGTGTGTGTGTGTAGATGATCACAGTTTGTAGCGTTTTTTTCGTTGGATGGTGGCGAGCAAATGAATAGTTTGTACGAAGAAGGGTGTACTATTCCAGTCCTACCTGGAGTCAGTCGAACTGTATCTTGATATCTCACAGTCCACCATGTAAAGATAGGTCAAGAGGGAGTTCAGCTTCCTGACAGCCTGATGAATGAAGCTGTCCTTCAGTCTGCTGGTCCTGGCCTGGAGACTCTGCAGTCTCCTCCCTGATTGCAGCAGACTGAAGAAGCTGTGTGACGGGTGGGTGTGATCACCTGGGACGCAGAGGGCTTTACGGGTGAGAAGGGTTTCGTAAATGTCCAGGAGGGAGGGGAGGGAGACACCAACGATCTTCTCAGCTGCTCTCACTATGCGTTGAAGGGTCTTCCGGCAGAACGCTTTGCAGGCCCCATACCACACAGTGATGCAGCTAGTCAGGATGCTCTTGATGTTGCCTCTGTAGAAGGTGCACATGATTGGGGCTGGGGATCTGGCTCTTCTCAGTTTGCAGAGGAAGTAGAGATGCTGCTGTGCTTTCTTGGCCAGTGCTGCGGTGTTGTCGGTACAGGAGAGGTCCTCTGTGATGTGCACACCCAGGACCTTGGTGCTGCTCACCCTCTCCACAGTCGCACTGTTGATGGTCTGAAGAGCATGCTGAGTGTGCACTCTCCTGAAGTCAACAACAATCTACTTCGTCTTCTCCACTTTCAGAGAGAGATTGTTGTCACTGCATCACCCGGCCAGGCGGCTCACCTTTGTATCTCTCTATTAGCGCTAGTATCTCTCTATTAGTGCTATTGGATCTTAGTGCTGCGTTTGACACTATTGACCACACCATTCTTTTGCATAGACTAGAACACTTTGTTGGCATTAATGGAAGTGCATTAACATGGTTTAAATCGTACCTATATGACCGCCATCAATTCGTAGCAGTGAATGAAGAGGTATCATATCGATCACAAGTGCAGTATGGAGTACCTCAAGGCTCAGTACTAAGGTCGTTACTCTTTGTTCTTTGCTTTTTATGTTTTGGTTGGTATATTTAGTAAGGAAAGTGTTTGTTTTCTTTGTTTTTTTTGTTGTATTATGCTCTGTTTTTTTTTTTTTTGCGGCCCGTCGAAACATACCAATTTGAATAATTGATTGCATAGTCGATTTAATAAAAACTGGATGACGAGTAATTTCTTACTACTAAATTCTGAAAAAACAGAGGTGTTAATTATAGGACCTAAAAGCTCTAAATGTAATAACCTAGAATGTTGTCTAAGACTTGATGGCTGCTCTGTCAATTCTTCGTCATCAGTTAGGAACCTAGGTGTGCTATTTGATAGTAACCTTTCCTTAGAAAGCCACGTTTCTAGCATTTGTAAAACTGCATTTTTCCATTTCAAAAATATATCTAAATTACGGCCTATGCTCTCAATTTCAAATGCAGAAATGTTAATCCATGCGTTTATGACCTCAAGGTTAGATTATTGTAATTCTTTATTGGGTGGTTGTTCTGCACGCTTAGTAAACAAACCCCAGTTAGTCCAAAATGCAGCAGCTAGAGTACTTACTTGAACCAGGAAGTATGATCATATTAGCCCGGTTCTGTCAACACTGCACTGGCTCCCTATCAAACATCGTATTAAAATCTTGCTTATTACTTATAAAGCCCTGAATCGTTTAGCACCTCCGTATTTGAACGAGCTCCTGTTACATAATAGTCCTCCACGTCCGCTCCGTTCTCAAAACTCTGGCAATTTGATAATACCTAGAATATCAAAGTCAACTGCGGGCGGCAAATCCTTTTCCTATTTAGCGCCCAAACTCTGGAATAACCTACCTAACATTGTTCGGGAGGCAGACACACTCTTGCAGTTTAAATCTAGATTAAAGACCCATCTCTTTAACCTGGCTTACACATAGCACACTAATATGCTTCTATTATCCAAATCCGTTCCAAACTAATTTTTAGGCTGCATTAATTAGTTTAAACCGGAACCGGGAACACTTCCCATAATACCCGATGTACTTGCTGTCACGGTGCAGGGTGCCTTCTCAGCTTCCCCTGCGGTCTGTGTTGTCCTGTCGGTTCGGTAGCTCGTGGTCTGGGCAATCAGCGCTGATCGTGGTGGGGGGTGCGCAGATCACGAGCTGAGTCTTCCCCACCTGTCGCTCGTTCCCCAGCTCCCTTATATGTCTCTGCCTCTCTGTCTGTCATCGTGAGTAGATTGTTTTGTCTTTGCCCGTGGTTTGTGTGGTGTCTACTGCATTCTCACCTTCTGTTTTCCCGTCTAAGGATCCGTAGTTCGGAGATCCGGCAGCGCGAGTGGTCCGCAGTGTGCCGGCCAGCTCGGAGATCTCTGTGTGCGCCAGAGCATTTGATTATTGTTTATGTTATTTTGTGTTTTGTGGCGAGAATAAAGATTCTCCTTTTCCCTACTCTGCATCTGAGTCCTCTGTCTAGCCCGCACCCTGACAGAATCTACTCACCAAAGAATGGATTCAGCAGAGGAGACGGAGCTGCGCCGAGCTCTCCTGCAGCAAGGCTCTCTACTGGGTCGTCAGCAGGAGGAAATCGCGGCTTCTCGGCGCGCTTACTCCGAGATCTCTCTCCAACTCAACCAGCTAGCAGAACGGCTTGACCAGCTGCAGGCCAGCCCTTCAGCAGCCCCGTCTGTCCCACCCGCTCCTCGCCACGCGGAACCGCGACTTAATCCGCCCGCTCCATACTCGGGTGAGCCCAACTCATGTCGGTCATTTCTGTCCCAGTGCTCGCTAACTTTCACTCTCCAGCCTTCCTGTTTTCCCACGGAGCAATCCAGGGTAGCGTTCGTCATCACTCTCTTAGTGGGTCAAGCGAGAGAGTGGGGAACGGCTATGTGGGACAGCAAGCATGACTGTTGTGTGTCGTTTGAGGCATTCTCGAAGGAGCTGCGCAAGGTATTTGATCGCTCGGCACGCGGGATTGAAGCAGCACGAGCATTGTCGCTGCTTCTGCAGGGGAGAGCAGTCGGTGTCTGGTTACTCCATTCAGTTCCGCACGCTCGCCACGTCCTGCGGCTGGAATGAGAAGGCTCTCTGGGATCACTTCCTCCACGGCCTGGCTGAGCATGTGAAGGACGAGATATATTCTCTGGAGCTGCCTTCTGGCTTGGATGAGCTTATCGACCTCGCCATTCGGGTCGACGACCGGATTACTTTCCGTTCTCGGCACCGAAGAGAGGGGATTCCCCATGAACACCTCACCTGGGGTCGCGTGTGGAGCAGCATGTGACACGATATCTCAACGCCGCATCCTCCCGGAGGAGGAGCCTATGCAGATCGGGAGAGCACGGCTGACCATAGGAGAGCGACGCCGTCGCCTGGAGAATCAGCTGTGTCTTTACTGCGGTGAGGCGGGTCATGTGGTAGCGGCGTGCCCTGTGGCAGGACGACGCTTTTTCACGCAAGGGAGAGCGCAGGGTGAGCGTCACTACTACTCGACTGCCACCTGGTGGCCGTTCAGAATTTCAAGCTTCAGTACAGTTTGGGGGAGCTGTTTTCCAGGTTTCGGCATTGATTGACTCTGGAGCGGAGGGTGACTTCATGGATTCCAGATTGGCAACAAGTCTGGGGATTTCGGCCGTCGCGCTGGCCGAACCTATTTCTGCCAGGACCCTTTGTGGCACCCATCTCACTAATATTACCCACACCACCCCGTTTGTCACACTGACTTTGTCTGGTAATCATGCGGAGGAGATTAAATTTCACCTTATTCACTCGCCCAACGCTCCAGTGGTGTTGGGTCACACCTGGCTGGTTAAACATAACCCTCATATTGATTGGGCCCGTGGTTCTATTTTGGCGTGGAGCCCTTTCTGTTTAGCTCAGTGTTTGGGTGCTGCATTTTCCCCAGTCTTGCCTCATTCTGTGTTGCAGGAGGAGCTGGTTAACCTGGCGGATGTACCGGAGGCTTACCATGATTTGAGAGCGGTTTTTTCAGTAAGTCCCGAGCTTCATCTCTGCCTCCGCACCGCCCGTACGACTGTGCGATTGACCTGTTGCCAGGCACTTCTCCACCTAAGGGGCATCTTTACTCTCTGTCGGGTCCGGAGAGGGAGGCCATGGAGAGGTATATACGTGATTCTCTGGTAGCAGGCATTATCCGTCCCTCTTCCTCTCCAGCCGGGGCGGGGTTCTTCTTCGTGGAGAAGAAGGATGGATCGTTGCGCCCCTGTATTGACTATCGGGGGTTGAATGACATCACGGTAAAGAATCGTTATCCTTTGCCGTTGATGTCATCGGCCTTCGAGCTCCTTCAGGGGTCAACCATCTTTACGAAGTTGGACCTCCGCAGTGCTTATCACTTGGTTCGGATTAGGGAGGGGGACGAATGGAAGACCGCCTTTAACACCCATACGGGGCATTTTGAGTATTTAGTTATGCCGTTTGGGCTTTCCAACTTCCCGGCGGTCTTTCAGGCACTTGTCAACGACGTGCTCCGAGACATGGTCGATCGGTTTGTTTTTGTTTACATCGATGACATCCTGATCTTCTCCCAGAACGAGCGTGATCATGTCCAGCACGTCAGGCGAGTGCTCCAGCGGCTGCTGGAGAATCGTTTATTCGTTAAGTTGGAGAAGTGTGAGTTTCACGCACAGTCGGTTCCGTTCCTGGGATTTATTCTCTCGTCTGAGGGTATCCGAATGGATCTCGCCAAGGTAAAGGCAGTTGCTGATTGGCCCACCCCAGATAGTCGTAGAGCGGTCCAGCGCTTTCTGGGGTTTGCCAATTTTTACAGGCAGTTCACTCTGAACTTTAGCCAGATCGCCCTTCCTCTGACTGATCTCACCTCCACAAAGAAACGATTCTGTTGGTCGTCGCAGGCCCAAGCTGCGTTTGAGAACCTTAAGAGTCTATTTATTTCGGCCCCTATTTTAACGACCCCTGACCCATCTCGTCAGTTCATTGTGGAGGTGGATGCGTCGGAGGTGGGGGTTGGGGCAGTTTTGTCTCAAAGATCATCTTCGGACGAGAAAATACATCCCTGCGCATTCTTTTCTCATCGTTTAACCCCCACAGAACGGGAACTATGACATCGGGAATAGGGAGTTACTAGCTGTCAAGCTGGCGCTGGAGGAGTGGCGGCACTGGTTAGAGGGAGCGCGATTTCCGTTTATCGTTTGGACTGATCATAAAAATCTGGAGTACATTCGCACCGCCAAGAGAATAAATTCTAGGCAGGCTCGCTGGGCATTATTTTTTGGACGTTTCAGGTTTACCATTTCTTATCGCCCCGGCTCTAAGAATGGTAAGCCTGACGCGCTGTCGCGGGTTTTTGAGGCGGAGGCTAGACCCACCCTCCCTGTGGCCATTTTGCATCCCGAACGGGTTGTGGCTGCGGTCGCCTGGGGGGTGGAGTCCAAGGTCCGCACCGCACTGCGCGACGCTTCTGTTCCCACTGGATGCCCAGAGGGTCTGCTCTTCGTACCCGAATCAGTCCGAACTAGCGTACTACAGTGGGGCCACTCTTCTAGTCTAGCTTGCCACCCTGGAGCAACTCGTACCTTTAGGTTAATCAAGCAGCGGTTTTGGTGGCCGTCCGTGGCGCAGGATGCTCGAAGGTTTGTGTCGGCCTGTCCTATTTGTGCTACGGGTAAGGGATCCAATCGACCCCCAGCAGGGCTACTCCAGCCGTTGTCGGTTCCTTCGCGGCCCTGGTCACACATAGCGATGGACTTTGTTACTGGCTTGCCTCCGTCTAGTGGCAGGACGGTAGTTCTCATTGTGGTGGACAGGTTCTCAAAGGCGGTCCATTTTATTCCCCTCCCCAAGTTGCCGTCAGCGAGGGAGACAGCGAATATTGTCTTAGATCACGTTTTCCGGATTCATGGCCTCCCAGTGAACGTGTGGTTTCTGACAGGGGTCCCCAGTTTGTGTCTAGGTTTTGGACAGAGTTCTGTCGTCAGCTGGGAGCGACTGCGAGCCTATCCTCCGGATATCACCCGCAGACCAATTGTTTGGTGGATTGTGTCAGTCTGGTTTTGGGGTGGTTTTTGCGCTGTGTGGCGTCTGCTGAACCGTCATCTTGGAGTTCCAGGTTGACCATGGTAGAGTATGCGCATAACTCCCTCCCGGTCTCATCTACGGGTTTTTGTCTCCCTTCCAGTGCTGTTTAGGCTACCAGCCACCTTTATTCCCCTCTCAAGAATCCGATGCCGTTGTTCCCTCCGCGCATGCGTTTATTCAGAGATGCCTCCGTACTTGGAGGATCGCCAGAGAAGCCCTCACTCGGACTGGCGAGAGGAACAAGGCATCGGCGGACCGTCATCGTACTAAGCCCCCACTTTACGTGTGTGGTCAGAGAGTCTGGTTGTCTACTAAGGACATTAACTTCAGACTGCCCTCACGTAAACTGGGACCCAAATTTGTTGGACCGTTTATTATTGCCAAGGTGCTTAGTCCGGTGTCAGTGCGGCTCAAATTGCCCCCTCAGTTTAGAAGGATCCACCCGGTTTTCCATGTTTCGAAGATCAAACCCGCCTTTCGCTCCCCCCTTCAGCCCCTGACCTCTGCCCCTCCGCCTCCTAGGCTCATCGAGGGGTCGCCAGCCTATACTGTACAGCGGCTCATTGATGTGAGGCGTAGGGGTAGAGGTCATCAATATCTGGTCGACTGGGAGGGTTATGGTCCGGAGGAGAGATGCTGGATTCCGGCTCGCGATATTCTGGATCGCGCTCTCATTGATCAATTTCATCAACGTCATGGTGAGTCCTCCGGGGACGCCAGGAGGCGTCCCTGAGGTGGGGGGTACTGTCACGGTGCAGGGTGCCTTCTCAGCTTCCCCTGCGGTCTGTGTTGTCCTGTCGGTTCGGTAGCTCGTGGTCTGGGCAATCAGCGCTGATCGTGGTGGGGGTGCGCAGATCACGAGCTGAGTCTTCCCCACCTGTCGCTCGTTCCCCAGCTCCCTTATATGTCTCTGCCTCTCTGTCTGTCATCGTGAGTAGATTGTTTTGTCTTTGCCCGTGGTTTGTGTGGTGTCCTACTGCATTCTCACCTTCTGTTTTCCCGTCTAAGGATCCGTAGTTCGGAGATCCGGCAGCGCGAGTGGTCCGCAGTGTGCCGGCCAGCTCGGAGATCTCTGTGTGCGCCAGAGCATTTGATTATTGTTTATGTTATTTTGTGTTTTGTGGCGAGAATAAAGATTCTCCTTTTCCCTACTCTGCATCTGAGTCCTCTGTCTAGCCCGCACCCTGACACTTTATGTTTTTTTGTGTTTTTTGGATATAATATAGTTTTTGTTTTTTTCTATTTTGTTCCGAGGTCACCATAGCCACCAGATCCAGTCTGTTTCCAAGTCAGAGGGTCACTGCAGTCACCCGGATCCAGTATGTATCCAGCCCAGATGGTGGATCAGCACCTAGAAAGGACCTCTACAGCCCTGAAAGACAGCGGGGACCAGGACAACTAGAGCCCCAGAGACAGATCCCCTGTAAAGATCTTGTCTCAGACGACCAACGGGACAAGACCACAGGAAACAGATGATTCTTCTGCACAATCTGACTTTGCTGCAGCCTGGAATTGAACTGCTGGTTTCGTCTGGTCGGTTTTAACAGATTATGTTATTTATGAGATTTGATGAGTGAGGCACATGTCAGGCGAGAAAAATCAATGACAAAGTTGCTCAGATTAGATCAATCTGGAATGCCTTAATTGAAAATTGGAGGAAAAATTACAATGTTGGCCTGTATGTGACAACTGATGAGCAGCTCATCCCATTCAGAGGACTTTGCAGCTTCCGGCAATACATCCCCAAAAACCTTACAAATATGGCATGAAACTAATGTGTTTCTAATGTGTGATGTTGCTACAGCATACACTTTCAATGGTCAGCCATACACTGGCTGTGAAGGCGATCAGCGGTGCACAGAATTGGCAGAGAGTGTAGTAAAGAAATTGGTAGAGCCAGTTCAGAACTCAGGAATACATGTCACAACTGATAACTGGTTTACAAGTGCAAAACGCACTGCTGATTTGCTCTGCAAACACAATGTAATGAATCTGGTTTTTATTCTTCTGTTCGATCTCCACCAGAATTTGCCTGTGCTTTACATTGACTCTTGCACCACACAGACTGTCAAAGATTACCCTGGACTATAGTTCCCACAATGCATCTCACTGATTACATGCACATCTGAGGTCAATTCACATGCTCTACAAAAGGCTCGCTCTCTTGCTCATCTGGGCCGAGTGTTCTGTAACGGAGCCGACAGAACAGGAAACGTGCAGATCCAAATGCAAAGCTTTATTAGACCACATGGTAAGACAGGCTAAGATCAGACACCAGCAAACAGGAACAGAGGATACAAGACAAATAGTGATGCATAGGCGGGTGTGGATCTGCAATCTGCGAACAATATCCAATAGGGTAGTCCAATGGTGTCATCCGTATCCAGGCGATGATCAGGCAAGGGGCAGACAATCTACAACAGGGGCAAGACTAGAGAGGTAAACTAAGGCAGGCAGATGGTCGAGGCACGGGATGAAACTAGAATGATTAAGCTAAAGCTAAGACGAGAACTAACTAGAATAGTAGAAATAAGACTAGGAACTAAGAACTAAGGCAAGGAACTAGAATAATAGAATTAAAGCTAAGACACGGAATGAAACTCAGACAGAGAAATGGCTCTGCAAAGTAGCTAATGCTCTCGAGCGCTAAATGCTAACAAAACTTGGCCCAGATGAGCAAGAGAGTGAGCCTTTTGTAGAGCATGTGAACTGGCCTCAGATGTGCATGTAATCAGTAAGATGCATTGTGGGAACTGTAGTCCAGGGTGATCTGTGACAGTCTGTGTGGTGCAAGAGTCAATGTAAAGCATAGGCACATTCTGGTGGGGATCGGACAGAAGACTAAAAACCAGGTTCGTTACACACATTACCAGAAGTTCTGCCTGCATTTCATGTCTGTAAGAGGAGACCTGTGAGATCAAGGCTGTTCAGTTTCTTGTCAAAAGTAAGCCATGGTTTCCTATGTGCCAAAAAAGAACAAGGCCGTTGTGCTTTTATCCAGTATACACAACAAAAAAAAAAGAGGTTGATGAGGTGTCTGGGAAGCCTGTGATGATTCTAGACTATAACAAAACGAAGGGTGCTGTGGACCACATGGACCAACTGTGTACAGACGAGAACAAATCGTTGCATTTTCCTTGAGATCCTTGGCCTTCATCTACTGAGACCATGGTTGCAAGAAAGAGCGCTGGTACCAAGACTTCCCCAAGCATCCCAGAGTGCACTGAATCTCTGTGGTATTGTGAAATAGAACCCCACTGAAGAAATAGGTGTCAGAAAATGCAGAAGGTTCCACATTTGCCCATCATCACTTGATCACAAAATGGTGGACCGCTGCTGTGAGTATGGCCAGCCATACTGCAATGACCACAAGAGAGTCTATAGCCCCTTTCACACAGAGATTCCGGAAAATACAGGGTAATGTGTCCCGGGATTTTTCCCGGGATCGTTTGATTTTGGTTCATTCACACTGCAAGTGATTTTTTTGGAATCTGTGCGTGCGTTCACACATATCCTGTAAAGATCCCGAGGAGACATGTGACATCGGGATGTGACGTAATGTACGAGACGAAAATCCTAGCCCGCTGCCTCTCTTTTGGTTGTTAACCAGACTAATGAACAAGTCTCTCTTGGTGCTGGATGCCCATTAGGTCAGCTTTTCTCAGTCACTGGCAATACATATGATGAGTATGAGTTTGTCTCAGCCGTGACTACTTCTACTGAAGATGTCCATCCAATGCCTGAAGTTGGCCAATCCCAACATCAGCTACACCGGTCAGGGCTTTTCTGGGTCTGTGTTCCTATTATTGTCGATTCATTAGACACTTGGCATGCATGGCTGAACCCTTGTACCATCTTATACACAAGGGAGTATCATTCTTTTGGTCAGCAGAAGCAAATGAAGCTTTCAATGTACTGAAACAGGTGCTGAGTTCGTCGTCAATTATGGCTTTTCCAAATCTTTTAGCTCCTTTCCTCATTTACACAGATGCTTCCCTTCATTCTGTGGGCTCTGTTCTTTCACAACAGATGGAAGGAAAAGAGCATGTCATTGCATACACCAGTCATGTGCTGTCTGCTTCAGAAAGAAAATGGTCTACTTTCGAACGAGAATTGTATGCCATTGTGTGGTCGGTTCGCCACTTCCGACACTAGCTTTCTTGTCACCTGTTTACTATGATTACGGATACCAAGCCTCTGGTTGGTCTTAAGAAACTTCCCTTAGATCATGACCCTATGGGTAGACAAGCTCGTTGGGCGATAGAATTGGACCTTTATGATTGGCATGTCATTCATCGTGATGGAGCTAAACACCTTAATGCAGGCGCCATATCTAGGCGGCGAGACACTAATCCCGTGGAATCTGATAGTTGCTCTCGGGGTGATGTGTCCACCATTTCGGTAGCAACTCAGACCACACCGATACCTTTGCAAGCAAAACTGGTATCAGCACACACCCAAACATTGCCAATAAACAAAAAAATGTATTTTGCCCACAACTGTTCCTAGTCACACAACATCAAATCTTGTTCTAATTCAAAGTGATTGGGATGTGATGGAAAAACAAAGGTCAGATCCAGATTTAGTTGTTGTTTTCTCTTGGATAGAAACAGGGTGTAGACCACCCTTATGAAGGCTACATGACGCTTCCCCATACCTCAGAAAACTTTGGACACAGTTTAGTTGCCTCATCATTCACAATGGAGTGTTATGCAGACACTTATGCAGCTGTTTTGGTGATAATGCCTTGCAGGTGGTCATTCCTACATCATTGATTCCTGAAATACTCAGTCATGTCCATGGACACCCATAAGTGGGTCATTATGGACTGGCCAAAATGTTTGCCAGAGCAATATGGTCCTTCTACTGGCCTTATATGTCTTCAGACATCGGCAGACATTGCTCCCAATGTACGGCAGTTTTTTCAGCTTGGAGGGAATGACAGTGTTAAATGCTGAGCTGAAGTCAACAAACAACATCCGTACATATGTGTTGTTATTGTCCAAGTGTGTTAGTGCAGAGTGCAGCACTGTGCATACTGCATCCTCTGTGCTCCTATTGCTTCTGTAGGCAATTGGTGTGGGTCCAATGTGGGTGGGAGGCAGTCCTTGAGGTGTGCTATTACCAGTCGCTCAAAGCACTTCATGACAATAGGTGTGAGTGCTATGGGGCGGTAGTCATTCAGGCACCTTGGGGAGGAGTGTTTCGGCACTGGCACAATGGATTTGGACTTAAAGCATACTGGCACAGTTGCTTGGGTGAGGGACAGGTTGAAAATGTCTGTGAAGACCCCTGCAAGCTGCTCTGCACATGCCCTAAGCACACGTCTAGGAATGCCGTCCGGGCCAGCAGCCTTGCATGCGCTGATCCGGCTCAATGCAGTGTAGACAACTGTGGAGGTGAGTTTGAGGGTTTGGTGGTCTGCTGAGAGTGTGATCTTGGTGGCCGTCTCCTTGCTGTCGCTGTTGAAGCAAGCATAAAAGTAATTTAGCTCGTTAAGGAAGGAGATGTCTGTGACCGTTGGAATGGAGTTGCATGGCTTGTAGTCACTGATGACCTGGATGCTCTGCCATACGCGTCGGGGGTCAGAGTTTGAAAAGTGTTCCTCTACCTATGGGGGGTTCCTTAATGCTTATGGGAGGTCCGGTGCCCCCCCCCAGCCCCCCTCCAATTCGAACTCTGATTGTCCAGCTACCAAAAAGGGGCAGACTCCAGAGATGAGACTTTGACTGGCAAAGAGGTTAAAGCTGTTGTCCTGCTTCTCTTGAATTCTCTGAGTGTTTTCTGAGACTGACATCTAGTAGACATTTCATCATCAGGGTTACCCATTCCTCTTCCAGGAGAGTCACTTTCCTACAGAGTTTAGTTTGATCTCTATTCAAACGTACCTGATTCTACTAGTCAAGATCTTTGTTTACTTTAATAACAGGCAGATGTGTCGAAACTAAACTCAGCAGGTATGAGGAATCTGTTTTACAGACTCTCAGACACACCTGTTATACACACATCACTCAAACACAGAACCAGGAAAAAGAATCACATGAGTTCAGGGAAAGAGAAACTGAAGTGTAGTTGAGCTGTTGTGTGTTTGTGTCTCTGTATTTAAGCAGTAAAATGGCAGAAGCCAGAGTTTTTCAGGATCCAGTGGCCATTCCCTGTGGACACAGTTACTGTAAGATCTGTATTACAGACTACTGGGATCAGGAGGCTCAGAAGAGAGTCTACAGCTGTCCTCAGTGCAGACAGACCTTCAGGCTGAGACCTTCTTTAACTAGAAACACCATGCTTGCTGAAGTGGTGGAGAAACTGAAGAAGACCAGACTCTCTGCTGACTGTGACGCTGGAGCTGGAGATGTGCAGTGTGACATCTGTACTGGAAGAAAATACAGAGCCGTCAAGTCCTGTCTGGTGTGTCTGAACTCTTACTGTCAGAATCACCTCAAACAACATGAGACTTTCTTTAGAGGAAAGAGACACAATTTGACTGTGTCGCCACTGGACGACTGCAGGAGATGATCTACCAGAAACATGAGAAGCTCCTTGAGGTTTTCTGTCGCACTGATCAGAAATGTATATGTGTGCTGTGTATGATGGATGAACATAAAAAACACGACACTGTATCAGCTGTAGCACAGAGGAGAGAGAAACAGGTATTTAACACTAGACACTGATGAAATATTGCTGACACTCTATGTGTGCTGTGTATGTATTATTGTATATATGTGTTTTATATCCGCACCATATTAACAACTGACAGCATTCACACTTTACATGACAGCAGAAATGAACAACAGCTGCAAGAAGAGTTTGCTGAAAATGCACCATAAACCTTTATCAGCACAATCTTTCATAAAATAGACTTTGATTAAGCAACATAAAATAATAAGAGTTGTCACACATTCACAGAGTTTGTACTTTGTTTTCAGTCTGCACCATTTTCATTCTCTTGGTTAGTGATTTGATTTCATCATTTAGTTCAGGTGTGTGTGGTTTATTAGCCTCGTTTGATTTAGTACTTTAGTTTGTTTGTTTGTTTCCGGTCATAACTGTCGGGTCTCTTCCGTGTGTAGAAGTGTTGTAGCTGTTCTCTCTGTTTGTATGATTTGCCTGTGGATTTATTAAAGACTGCCTGTAACCTTCATCATCGTGTTCATGTGTACTAACAACACAGCTTTGTGACAGGAGTGAACTATTCACCCGTTCTTTGACAACATAAAGACTTTCATCAGTCAAGATACAATATCACTGGAGTGACAGACAACTTTCTGTTCAGTAAATCTGACTGAATACAGATGATTTCCGTAATTTATAGCTTCACTTTGTTCATTTATTTTCTGCAGCTTAATTACACAGAACACAGAAACACTGTCAGTGTGAAGCTCTATGTCTGTGTCTGTTTCACTTTTATACTTACACTTGTAGTTTGAAACAGGCCTTAATTCCTGTGTGATGCTGGTAAATGATCAATCATCACTTCTGGAGTTTGAATCTACAGTCATTAGTTATCAGCTCCACTTTTACTGGATTGATCTGTTCACATGATGATTTAGTGGCAGTAGTTTTCTGTGAGATTCACTATCATCTGTTTGTCCTGCAGAAGCAGCTGAAGGAGATGCAGAAGTAGTTCAAGCAGAAAATCCAGCAGAGAGAGAAAGATCTTCAGCAGCTGAGAGAGACTTTGGAGTCTCATAAGGTGAGTCTGGAGAAGAAGAGAAGTTTGTCTCCGTCTCAGTTCAGACTCACTGAAGCTGAATCACTGTGTGTCCTAACAGCGCTCTGCACAGACAGCAGTGGAGGACAGTGAGAGGATCTTTACTGAGCTCATCCACTCCATTGAGAGAAGCCACTCTGAGCTGATACGACTGATCAGAGATCAGGAAAAGACTGCAGTGAGTCGAGCTGAAGAAGCCGCTCTGAGCTGATACGACTGATCAGAGATCAGGAAAAGACTGCAGTGAGTCGAGCAGTGATTTCAGCTCTGGAAATCTTGCTCAAATGGGTCTCATGTCAGAACATTTCTTTCTCTTTAAATCACTTGTATAAGTGACGTCCCACTGCTTCTCTGACATTACATTCACTGTGTAACTGTCCTAACTCTCCCACAGACCTCAGACTCAGACGCAAAACCCCTAACCATAATTATATATAATGAGTTAATAAATCTGCCTCAACACGTAATAACATAATGATATCTTTACAAATCATCAGCTAATGATTAATTAAAGCAGATAACTGTAAGTTGAAATGCATAGATTTGACCCGTTGTGGTAATTATCACATTAAATTACACTATTAGTTAATACTCTATGTTATTAAGGATTTAATACAGGTTGACACTTTTAATTAATAACAATTGATATATTACTTAATCTATTAATCAGACAGACTCTTTATTAGTTGCTGATGTAGTAATCATTAATGAATGATTTAGTTCTTAAGAAGCTGTGCATTAACTCATGGTTATCTGTGCATTAAAAATTAATTAATGCATATTAGTGCAGCAGTATTGTAAAGTGTTCTCATAATGGTCAATCGAATCATATCTTTGAGCTGATTTTCTACTTAATCTACTTAAATCTACAATGAGACTCCATTGTTGTGCTTGAGCTGTTAGATGGACATTTATCTTCTTAGCAGATGTTTTATCATCTAAACTATTTTCTAAAAAGTTCACAAACAGTGTATGTGGTGAATATTAGAATCTGTAACTCTAATGTGATGTAATGAATATGAGAAGAATGAAGCTGATGCTGTGAAAGTGCTGGATCGAGTTACTTAAGATCAGTCAGATCTGATGTTTCTGCAGGTTATTGAGTGAAGTGTGGAGCTGATGAGTTTGATTTCTGTTTTCTGTAGAGTTTATGTTAATAGCTACTTAGTGTCTAATAAGTGTCACTGATGAATTTGCACCAAAATACCATATTAATTTCATGAAAGAATAAAAGATGAGAGACTATTATCAAAGTAATAGCACACCTGTTGTATTTCAGCTGTGATCTGTTCCGCACGTCTCGATAAAACATCATTCCCCGAGAGATTATAGTTCTTCATCAACAGGCTGATGTTTCAGGAAGGACATCGTTGTTTATCAGCTTTAGGATTTTGATTTGTGTGTATTTTCTTTTCTGTCTAAATCACTCAGATGATCAACCTTCCTCCTTTGTCTGATGGCTTTTATTCCTGGACCAACTGAATTCAAAGTCTTCACAGTCTGCCAAATGTTCAAAAACCAGCCCTTATCACGTTTTAGTTAATAAACCTTAATCTTTGGTCCTATGGGGATCTTGCTAACAGGAGCAAAGTCCCAAGAGTGGGTCAAGCTCCTTGAGACATTAACAAAGACATTTTGGGACAAATAGATGACTATTCCCTGTTCAACTTCTCTCTCCGTGAGAGGAATGAAAATCATCTTCAGCATTAACATCGTAGGTGAGGTCAACCACTGATGTTTGATGAGAAGGTCTGGTTCATTCAGAATCAGAATCAGAAGAGCTTTATTACCAAGTTTGTTTACACACAAAAGGAAATTGACTTGATTACAGGAGCTTCCAGTGTAGAAGAAAGTACAACATAGTGCAAACATACACAGGAATAACACAGTAGGGATTTAATATAACACTAATATAAAAAAAGAAAAACAAAACATTAAATAATGTACTATATATACAGAAATAGTGATATAGGGAAAAAAATTAATTGTTTGGTTAAATGTACAGGTATGTTATTAGTGTGCAGATATGTTATTTACAAAGTGTGCAGTTTAATATAAATATGTCAGATAACTATGTTAGTTGTGATGGACGTTGTATAATTATGAAGATTAATTGTTCAGGTTGAATAAAGCCTGCAGGAAAAAAAAAACTGTTTTTGTGCCTGGCTCTTCTGGTGGTCAGTGCTCTGTAGCGCTGACCAGAAGGCAACATTTACTATGTTAGTTGTTGGATGGGGTTGAGTTCAGGGCTCTGTGTTCTTCCTCACCAAACTGGTCTTTATGGACCTTGCCTTATGCACTGGGTCACAGTCATGCTGGAAAAAAATAAGGTCTTCTTCAAACTCATCCCACAAAGCTGGAAGCACAGCATTGTCCAAAATGTCTTGATATGCATTAAGATTTCCATTTACTGGAAGCAAGTGTCCCAACACAACACAAACAGTCCCATATCATTCTCTTGCCTTTACAGTTAGCACAATGTAGTCTGACAGTAGTATTAGTGTAGTATTAGTAGTGTACAGTGTGTGTGTGTGTGTGTGTGCCTCCTGTGATGATGATGATGTCACTGCAGCGAAGTCACTGTAATGAGCAGCTCACCTCGAGCCAAAGAAATGAAAACACATTTCTTTTTTTATAGTTTGTAGTTTATTTATAGAGAATTCACACACACACACACACACACACACACACTTATAGTTTGCAGATGTTTCAACACACTGTGTGTGTGTGTGTGTTTCAGCAAGTTTTGGCAGTGACATAAATTTTGTTTTGCTAAGTTTGTTGCTGAAGCTGTCGTGGTGTTCTTTCACATTGTTTCTAGATTATTGTGTAGAGCAGTGGTTCTGAAACCTCTCCATGAAGTACCCCCAGCACTGCACATTTTGTGTGTCCTTATATCTGACACATTGATGTAGCTGTCGTGGTTTTACATTTTCTGTCTCCTTATATCTGACACATTCGATAGATGAGGGAGACATACAAAATATGCAGGGCTGGGTGTGCTTCATGGAGAGGTTTGAGAACCACTGGTGTAGAGTGATCAGATGCATTTTAAATAATTGCCAAAAGCTTCATTGGCCAAAAAAAGAAAGAAAAAAAATCACTGTTTTTTTTATACTGGCACAAAATAACTGTAACACATTTCGTATGTCAGGAAGAAGGAGGCGGGAACCGGTGAACATTTAAACAAAACACTAATAATAAAATAAACACAAAACTTAAAATAGCCCCACAGGCCACTTCACGCACAAACAGAACCAAAACACAAAATAAGGTCCAGGCCTGGTCCTCTCTCATCTTGCATTGTTGTCACTCCACCTTTTATCCTTCTGGAGCTCCTGCCTGGAACTAGATACCGGTGAATGGCGCAGGTGTCCTGCATTATCACTTATTCCACCAGCCTTGTTCTGTTCCCACGGCTCTCGGTCCTGCCCCACTCGTCACAATGACCAGCTAACATTAACTGGCTAATCACAGGAGCAGGAAAGTACCAAGTGTGAATGAGTACTAGTCAGGTGAAATCACTATCATACTAAATAGATTGTAAGAGCAAACTGATTGCTATAAAAGCGCTTCCAATCATTATGTTTTTTGTTATAAATGGTTATCTTCAAAGAAACACGTGCAGCCATCATAGCTTTATCACTTCATGGCCTCACATGCAAGGAAATTGCTACAAAGAATATTGCACCTGAAAGAACCACTTACCGGATCATCAAGAACTTCAAGGAGAGAGGTTCAACTGTAGTGAAGAAGTCTTCAGGACGTCCCAGAGTGTCCAGCAAGTGACAGGCCCGTCTCCTCCTGAGGATTCAACTACGGAACAGGACCGTCTCCTCCTGAGGTGTCAACTACAGAATCGTGTCTCCAGCAGTACAGAGCTTGCTCAGGAATGGCAGCAGGTTGGTGTGAGAGCATCTGCACACACAGTGATGACAAGACTTTTGGACAACGGCCTGATGTCAAGAAGAGCAGCAAAGAAGCCACTTCTCTCCGAGAAAAACATCAAGGACAGACTGAAATTCTGCAGGAAGTATGAGGATTGGACAGCAGAAAACTGGTGCAAAATCATTTTCTCTGATGAAGCTCCCTTCCCACTGTTTGGGACATCTGGAAAATCGATTGTCTGGAGAAGAAAAGCTGAACACTACCGTGAGTCTTTTGTTGTGCCAACAGTGAATCATCCTGAGACCATCCATGTGTGGGGTTGCTTTTCAACCGAGGGAGTGGGCTTTCTCATAATTCTGCCCAAAAACACTGCCAGGAATAAAGAATGGTATCAGAAACGTCCTGCAAAAGCGACTTCTTCCAATGATCCATGATCAATTTGGTGATGGTCCGTGCATTTTCTAGCATGATGGAGCACCATGTCACAAAGCAAGAGTGATAAAGAAGTTGTTTGAAGATCATTACATTGAAGTTTTGGATCTGTGGCCAGGCAACTCCCCGAATCTCTTTTACAAAATTAATGCCACTGCCAAAACTTGTGGCCATGACTGATTCACCTTTAATCCACTAGATGTTTGACAAACAATGATATGTGGCATCAATCAAATTTACCTCAGACGTAAGTTGTCATGGCTCAGCGACTTACAGCTGAACAAGTACATAATCAGCTATTAGCCTTGCCCGATGGTGGATCAGATGATGAAGCTGTGAGGAAACAAACAGATTCTGAAGATGAAGAAAACGCTAGTTTTGAAAGTATCGGATCCTGAATATGAGCCAGACACTACCAGTGAAATGAGCTCTGAAGACAACAGCGATGATAATGGAGAAACAGCTCAAAATGAACCCGTCCAAGTTCCCACAGATGAGACAAGCAAAAATGGACTTGTTTGGTTATCAGCTGACCCTCCTTTAAGCAGGACAAGAGGATGTCATATTCTTCACACCAAAGAAGGGCCTTGCAGCAAGGCAAAACTGGTTCTGACTGAAAGTGATGCACTCTCATGTTTCATTGATGATGATAATCTGCACAAGGTGACTGAAAATACTAATCAGTATTGTGGCGTGGGGAAGAATCACTCGACAAGTTTTGGCTTAGTGCACAACAAAAGGCCCCGGAGGGTGGATTTTATTTACAAAAGGTGACAGGTGCAGGATGGCAAGCCGGTGTGTGGAGGCTGGTGCTCACGGTGCTCTTCAGTGTTCCGTCCAAGTGAAAGTGGGTGTCCAAACGTGCTCCAAAGGGGGTGGGCTGTCGGTCACTCGCTGCTTTCTGGAGGGAAATGAGAGAAAGGGTTAGTCCTGCGTGCATTCGGCTCGAGATCCGTCTGTCCCCTTCTGCTCAGCATCTGCTGCTTAAGAGCAGGGATCTAATGAGCTGCAGCGGTGGCCGATCAGCCGGCGGTGAGGAAGTGCAGGTGTATGTCGTTGGTTGCCAGGGCGATGCTGATTCCTCCTATGACGCTCGTCACATCCCCCCCCCAAGCGTCGTTCTGGTCCTGTGAACAAACGGAGAGAGAGTAGGGGGGAAGTTAGGGGAGGGTGGGGAATGACCCCCGACAGACCTGCATAAGCTGTCCAGATTCGTGAGAGGCCATCTGCATTTGCGTTGGCGGCCCCGGCCCGATGGTGCACTTCAAAGTGGAAGTCCTGGAGCGCTAAGAACCAGCGAGTCACCCTGGCATTGGTGTCCTTGGCGCGGGCCATCCACTGTAGGGGCGCATGGTCGGTTACCAGGGTGAACTTGCGTCCCAGGAGGTAGTACCGCAGCTCCAGGACTGCCCAGCTTGATGGCCAGGGCCTCCTTCTCCACCACAGCGTAGTTCTTCTCGGCCGGGGACAGCTTCCTGCTGATGTAGATGACCGGATGCTCCTCGCCTTCCTGGGATAGGACTGCTCCCAGTCCTGTGTCGGAGGCATCCGTCTGCAACAGGAAGGGGCAGCTGAAGTCCGGAGCGTGAAGGACAGGAGCGGACGTGAGCGCTGTCTTGACCTGGCCGAAGGCCTCTTCCGCCGCTGGTGTCCAGGATACTTTCTCCGGCTGCCCCTACCTAGTCAGGTCTGTCGGGGGCGGCTAGAGAGGAGAAGTTGGGGATAAAACATCGGTTATAACCCGCCAACCCCAATAAGGCTCGTACCTGGGTCTTTGTCCGGGGCTTCGGGGCGGAGTGGATGGCCTCTACCTTTTTCTCCTGTGGCCGGATGAGACCTTGGCCGACTTGGAAGCCCAGGTACTTGGCCTCAGAGAGGGCTAGGTGGCATTTTCGGGGGTTGGCGGTGAGTCCAGCCCGCCGGAGCTCCGAGAGCACCCTCCGCAGACGATCCAGATGTTCTTCCCATGCCTCGGAGTGGACCACGACGTCATCCAGGTAGGCGGCCGCGTATGCCTGGTTGGGCCGCAGGAGGATGTCCATCATTTGCTGGAACGTCGCGGGGGCCCCGTGTAGGCCGAAGGGAAGGGTCCGGAACTGCCAATGGCCACTGGGGGTTGAGAAGGCAGTCTTCGGCTTGGTGGCCTCGGAGAGCGGTACCTGCCAATAGCCCCTTGGTAAGGTCCAGGGTACTGATGTACCGGGCCCTTCCTAGGCGGTCCAGCAGTTCGTCGACCCGAGGCATGGGAAGAACATCTGGATCGTGGAGACTTCGTTCAGGCGGCGGAAGTCATTACAAAAGCGGAGGTTGCCATCCGGCTTTGGGACCATCAAAATGGGGCTGGACCACGGACTCCGGGATGGTTCTATTACCCCCAACTTCAGCATTTGTTGGACCTCTTCCTCAATAGCCTGCCGACGAGTTTCCGGGACATGGTTGGGGCCGTTGCCTGACGACGACTCCTGGGGGTGTCCTGATGTCGTGCTGTAGCACGTTGGTCTGCCCGGGCTGGGAGGAGAACACATCCTGGAACTGACTGACCAGGTGCTGCAGCTCCGTCTTCTGGGCCGCCGAGAGATGGGGATTGACATCCACAACCACGGGTTCGGTGAGGCTCAGGGCAGCTACTTGGTCCCGGGTCCCCACCCACTTCTTCAGGAGGTTGATGTGATAGAGTTGCTCCCTTCTGCCGCCGTCCCGGCTGTCTCAGCCGGTACGTGACTGGTCCCAGCCTCTCCACCACCGAGTAGGGCCCTTTCCAGGAGGCCAGGAACTTGAAGGCGGAGCTGGGGACCAGGACCATGACGCTGTCTGCGGGTTGGAACTCCCGTGGTTGTGGGCTGCCCGGTTGTAGTGACGTTGCTGCGCTTGCTGGGCCCTGGTGAGGTGTTCCCAGACTAACGGCATCACTCGGTCGATCCGCTCCCTCATTTGTCGGACGTGCTCGATGATGGTGCGATGAGGGGCAGGCTGCTGCTCTCCCCACGCTTTCCCGGGCCACGTCCAAGAGCCCTCGTGGTTGACGGCCAAACAGGAGCTCGAAGGGGGTGAAGCCAGTTGAGGCCTGAGGAACTTCGCGGATCCCAAAGAGCACGTAGGGGATCATGAGGTCCCAATCCCGCTTGTCCTCCGCTGCCATGCGTCTGAGCATTTGCTTAAGGGTTTGGTTAAATCTCTCCACGAGCCCATCCGTCTGAGGGTGATAGACTGTGGTCCTCAACTGCCTAACCCGCAGCAGCCTGCAGAGGTCCGCCATTAGCCGGGACATGAACGGGGTCCCTTGGTCAGTCAGAATCTCTGAGGGGAGGCCAGCAGAAACAGCTCCTGGGCGATGGACTTCGCGGTGGCCTTCCGCAGGGGGACTGCTTCTGGGTACCGGGTGGCGTAGTCGATGATGACTAGGATGTGCTCATGCCCACGGGCAGACTTCGGCAACGGCCCTACTATGTCCATTCCAATCCGCTCGAAGGTTACCTCGATGATAGGCAGCGGGATGAGTGGGCTGGGGGGAGGGGTCCTGGACGACGTGGCCTGGCAGGTCGGGCAGGCTTGGCAGAACCGCTTTACTTCGGCCTCCAGGCCCGGCCAGTGGAAAGCGGTGGTTCGCGGATGCGTTGGGTGGTGTTGGCTGCCGCGAGGTGACCTGCCATAGGGTGGGAATGGCCCAGCTCCAGGATGGTCTTGGTCTTGGCTCGCGGCACGACTAGCAACTTTTTCTCCTCCCCCCTTCGCTGGGCGACACAGTACAGCAGGCCTTTTTCTCCCAAAATGTGGGAGAGGGTGGGGCTGGGGAAGGACGTCCTTTCCATCCACGACTTGCACCTGTGCCCAACAGTGCTTGAGTCGGTCGTCCTCCCTCTGTTCCATGGCGAACGAGCCCCCTCCAGCCGCCTGTTGGTACACATCATAAAATAAGTTAGTAGGCTGGGAGGGGGACTCACCTTCTTTCCCACTGTCGGAGGCGAGCAGCGCCGGACGGCGGCGGGGTGCCCGAGGCCGTCTCTGTCTTCGACGGTTCCCCTCGCAGCTGGCAGGCTGAGTAGCGGCAGTGAGCAGTCTGTTGAAGCCGGGCCAATCCCTCCCCAGCAGTACGGCCACCGGCAGATCCTCCACCAGGCCAACCTCCACCGGCCAGGCACCTTGGGGTGACGAAATGGTGATTTTTTGGGCCGGTACTTGGCGAGTGTCTCCATGTACACAGGTAATTGGGAGAAAGCTTTTCTGGCCACTTCGAGGGGGGCACAACCGTGACTGGATGAGGGTGACCCCACTGCCTGAGTCCAGCAGGGCCCGGAAACGTTTCCCTTCCACCATCACCTCTGTTTCGGGGGCTCCCGACGGTACGTGCTGGTGGACGATGCAGCCTGCCAGCCACGCTCGCGGGGGTGATGGTGGTTCAGCGCTGGGCATGAGTTCATCCCGCGGTGGGGGAAACCGTCGGCCTGCTGACCGGTCGGGGTGCGCCTTCGAGGCGGGCGTCGCGCCTGGGACCACCCTCGGGGGGAAACGGTGGCGCTCGGTCCCCGGCCTCGCGGTGATGGACGGGCATCCGCCAGCTCGATCGCCTCCACGAGTTCCTGGATGTTGGCAGGGTTCCTCATTCCAACCACCGCTTGCCGATGGTTGCGTGGTTAAAGCGCGGAGGAGGCGATCGACCACCACGTTTCGTTCCGCTACCTGTGCTGCAGTGGGGCTTCCTTCCAGCAGTGTTGAGCGATGCGACTGAGCTCGGCTGCCTGGGCACGGGCTGGCACCTGGGCCTTGAATTCCCATTCCTGGAACTGTTGGGCCGCGCAGACGGGTGAGAGGCCAAGCCTCGCTAGGATCTCTCGCTTGACCTCGTTATAGTCTTCGGCGGCCGCAAAGGGAAGGGAGAAGTAAGCCCGTTGGGCTTCTCCGGAGAGGAGGGGTGCCAGCACACATGCCCACTCGTCCTCGGGCCACGCCTCGCGCTGAGCGGTATTTTCAAAGACCTGTAGGAAGGCTTCCACATCGTCATCCGCGGTCATTTTCGGTAACAGGCGGTGGCTTGGGCGTGGGGATCAGGTAGCGGAACGCGCTGGGCGGCGGCGGCGGTACGGACGGCGGGGCAAGTTCCTCCTCCGTCCGGCCCTGGCAAGTGGCGACGTGTTCTACAATCTGCTGCTGGCGGATGCTCACTTCCGCGAGGAGCTGTAGAACCTCTTCCATCGTGGGGCCGAGCGTGCCTCCTTCCACGGGGCTGGGGCGTGCAAACATGGAAGAGAAAAAAAACAATCTGAAAAAAAAGGAAGAATTAAGGGCTGGGGCGGTTGAACTTGCCGGTGATTCTTCACCGATCTGCCCGCATTCTCCACCACTGTGGCGTGGGGAAGAATCACTCGACAAGTTTTCGGGCTTAGTGCACAACAAAAGGCCCCGGAGGGTGGATTTATTTACAAAAGGTGACAGGTGCAGGATGGCAAGCCGGTGCGTGGAGGCTGGTGCTCACGGTGCTCTTCAGTGTTCCGTCCAAGTGAAAGTGGGTGTCCAAACGTGCTCCAAAGGGGGTGGGCTGTCGGTCACTCGCTGCTTTCTGGAGGGAAATGAGAGAAAGGGTTAGTCCTGCGTGCATTCAGCTCGAGATCCGTCTCTCCCCTTCTGCTCAGCATCTGCTGCTTAAGAGCAGGGATCTAATGAGCTGCAGCTGTGGCCGATCAGCCGGCGGTGAGGACGTGCAGGTGTATGTCGTTGGTTGCCAGGGCAACGCTGATTCCTCCTATGACGCTCGTCACAGTATGCAAGAATGTATATGGTGTCTAAAGGCAGAGATTGTAGCACATGGAAACAAGTTGAAGAAACTGTGATAGGAGTCCTCTATCTGAGTCTCTGTGAGAGGCCAATATTCAAAGCTGCATTCAGCATCAGTAGGTTTGAACAGATCGTGTCATTTATGAGATTTGATGACCGTGGCACATGTCAGGCAAGAAAAATCAATGACAAATTTGCTCCATTAAGATTACTCTGGAATGCCTTCATTGAAAATTGGAGGAAAAATTACAGTGTTGGCCCGAATGTGACAACTGATGAGCAGCTCATCCCATTCAGAGGACTTTGCAGCTTCCGGCAATACATGCCCAAAAAACCTGACAAATACGGCATGAAACTGTTTCTAATGTATGATGTTGCTACAGCATACACTTTCAGTGGTCGACCATACACTGGGTGTGAAGGTAATCAGTGGTGCACAGGATTGGCAGAGAGTGTAGTAAAGAGATTGGTAGAGCCAGTTCAGAACTCTGGAGTACATGTCAGAACTGATTACTGCTTTACAAGTGCAAAAACTCACTGCTGATTTGCTCTGCAAACACATTACCAGAAGTTCTGTCTACGTTTCACGTCTGCAAGAGGAGACCTGTGGATTCAAGCCTGTTCAGTTTTTGCCAAAAGTAAGCCATGGTGTCCTATTTGCCGAAAAAGAACAAGGCCGTTGTGCTTTTATCCATTATGCAGAATAAAAAAGAGGTTGATGAGGTGTCTGGAAATCCTGTGATGATTCTAGACTATAACAAAACATGTTTTTGAGTGTGGCCAGCCATGCTGCAATGACCACAAGAGAGTCTATAGCCCCTTTCCAGAGGTGGGTAGTAACGAGTTACATTTACTTCGTTACATTTACTTGAGTAAATTTTTTTAGGTAACTAATACTTTTGGAGTATATTTAAAGATGGGTACTTTTACTCTTACTTAAGTACATTTTTGGGGAAAAATCTGTACTTTTACTTCGTTACTGTGGGCCACGCTCCTCTCGTTACTTTATCTTAATGTAATAGAAGTTATAAATGCTTCAGTTTATTCCAAATGCGCCGTCTACTTTTCTCTGGGCAATGAGCGATTCCCATTAGCGAATGATTCATTCTTTTGAGTCAATTCTGTTCAAAAGTTTGATCAAACCAAATGGGCTAACCAGTGAATTGATTCGTGAATCAGTTTGAATTGATTCTTAAGTTCCCTGCTGAGCGTCTGAAGCGGTTCACTCGGAGTTGTAACAGAAAGTTTAAGAACATCAAGAGTGTTGAAAACGTGGCTTTGGGTCTGCACTGAATTGAAAGCAAATATTCAAAGGATATTGTTTGCTAGCGATGAAGATCTTTATTAGATGAACACCGCGTGTGCTGTCTACGGTTCAACAGGTATAACTTAGGCTCGTCACTCGATTACAGTACACGTACCACTATGACATTAGTTTGTTGTACGTGTAACTTATAAATGAGGGGAGCCAGGTTGAATGCAGCTTCCAAAAGACAAAAAATATGTCAGATTAATATTTTTCTATATTTGATACAGTCACACCAGCGTGAGATCATTCAGCGAGTCATATCATCAGCTGCTATATTCAGATCTGCGTTCTCTGGCTGAATCTGAGCCAGAGACAGACGCGTTTTACAGCGCTGTGCATTATAAACCAATCACACAAGATCGTGCAAGAAAGTACAACATGGTTGCAAACCATCAATCGGAAAATAACACAGTAGGGACTTTAATATAACACTAATAAGAACAAAAAGAAACCATAAAACATATTTAAGGATAATATGGTACTATATATACAGAAATACGGTTTTGATATAGGGTTCAAAAAAAACTTAAGTGTTTGGTCTAATGTAACAGGTTATCTCTATGTATTAGTGTGCAGATATGTTATTTACAAACGTTGGTGCGTTAATTTTAAATAAATATGTTAGATAAAACTATGTTAGGTTGTGATGGACGGTGTAAATATTTGGAAGATTACGTTGGTCAGGTTGAATAAAGGCTCTGGCGCGTGAAAAAGTAGAAAAAGTCAAACTGCCTTTCTGTTGTCTGGCTGTTCTCGTGATGGTCCACAGGCTCTGTAGCGAGCGACCCTAGCAATGGCAACAGTTCATACCAAAGGTCTTGGATGGGGTTTGGAGTTCAGGGCTCTGTGCCCATATTCTTCCTCAACAAACTGGTTTTTTTATAATTTGCAGGATCCTGTTTGCATCATTGCACATGGGTCACCAGTCATGCTGGAAAAAAAAAATAAGGTCTTCTTCAAACTCATCCCACAAAGCGTGGACGCCACATAGCATTGTCCAAAAATGTATTGATATGCAGCTGAGGATTTCCATCTACTGGAAACAAAGTCGTCCCACCAACACCCACCCTTGAAAATCCCCTATCAGTCTCTTGCCTTTTACACTTAGCACAATGTTGTCTGACATTAGTACTAGTGTTAGTAGTATTAGTAGTTGTACAGTGTGTGTGTGTGTGTCAGGGCCTCCTGTGATGATGATGATGTCCGCATGCAGCGAAGTCACTGTAATGAGCAGCTCACCTCGAGCCAAAGAAATGAAAAACACATTTCTTTTTTTATAGTTTGTAGTTTATTTATAGAGAATTCACACACACACACACACACACACACACACACACAGTGAATCTCCAGATGTTTCAACACACTGTGTGTGTGTGTGTGTTTCAGCAAGTTTTGGCAGTGACATAAATTTTGTTTTGCTAATCTGTTTTTGTTGCTGAAGCTGTCGTGGTGTTCATTCACATTGTTTCTAGATTATTGTGTTGAGCAGTGGTTCTCAAACCTCTCCATGAAGTACCCCCAGCACTGCACATTTTCTGTCTCCTTATATCTGACACATTCATGTCAGGCCTTGCAGTCTCCACTAATGAGTTGATGAGCTGAATCAGGTGTGATAGATGAGGGAGACATACAAAAATATGCAGGGCTGGGGTGTGCTTCATGGAGAGGTTTGAGAAACCACTGGTGTAGAGTGTGATCAGATTGCATTTGCCATTTGAAAATAATTGCCAAAAAGCTTCATTGGCCAAAAAAAGAAAGAAAAAAAAAAATCACTGATTTTTTTTTTATCTACTGGCACAAAATAACTGTTTAACACATTTCGTATGTTCAGGTCAGGAGAAGGAGGCGGGAACCGGGTGAACATTTAAAACAAAAAACACTAATAATAAAATAAAACACAAAAACTTAACAAATAGCCCCACAGGCCACTTCACGCACAAAACAGAACCAAAAACACAAATAAGGTCCAGGCCTGGTCCTCTCTCATCTTTGCATTGTTGTGTCACTGCCACCTTTTATCCTTCTGGAGCTCCTGCTGGAAACTAGATACCGGTGAATGGCGCAGGTGTCCTGCATTATCACTACTTTATTCACCAGCCTTGTTCTGTTCCCACGGCTCTCGGTCCTGCCCCACTCGTCACAATGACCAGCTAACATTAACTGGCTAATCATATCAGCAGCACATGTGAAAGTGTGAATGAGTACTAGTCAGGTGAAATCACTATCATACTAAATAGATTGTAAGAGCAAACTGATTGCTATAAAAGCGCTTCCAATCATTATGTTTTTTGTTATAAATGGTTATCTTCAAAGAAACACGTGCAGCCATCATAGCTTTGCATTAAAATGGCCTCACATGCAAGGAAATTGCTACAAAGAATATTGCACCTGAAAGAACCACTTACCGGATCATCAAGAACTTCAAGGAGAGAGGGTTCAAACTGGTAGTGAAGAAGTCTTCAGGACGTCCCAGAGTGTCCAGCAAGTGACAGGCCCGTCTCCTCCTGAGGATTCAACTACGGAACAGGACCGTCTCCTCCTGAGGTGTGTCACTACAGAATCGTGTCTCCAGCAGTACAGAGCTTGCTCAGGAATGGCAGCAGGTTGGTGTGAGAGCATCTGCACACACACAGTGATGACAAGTGACTTTTGGACAACGGGCCTGGATGTCAAGAAGAGCAGCAAAGAAGCCACTTCTCTCCGAGAAAAACATCAAGGACAGACTGAAATTCTGCAGGAAGTATGAGGATTGGACAGCAGAAAAAATGGTGCAAAATCATTTTTCTCTGATGAAGCTACCTTCCCACTGTTTTGGGACATCTGGAAAAATCGATTTGTCTGGAGAAGAAAAAAGCTGAACACTACCCGTGAGTCTTTTGTTGTGCCAACAGTGAATCATCCTTGAGACACATCCATGTGTGCTGGGGTTGCTTTTCAACCGAGGGAGTGGGCTTTTCTCATAATTCTGCCCAAAAAAACACTGCCAGGAATAAAGAATGGTATCAGAAACGTCCTGCAAAAGCATATCTGACAAATTATTGTTAGACTTCTTCCAATGATCAATTTTGTGTTTGTTGGTGATTTTTCCAGCATGATGGAGCACCATGTCACAAAGCAAGAGTGATAAGAGTGAGTGATAGCAAGAAGTTGTTTGAAGATCATTACATTGAAGTTTTGGATCTGTGGCCAGGCAACTCCCTGAATCTCTTTTTACAAAATTAATGCCACTGCCAAAACTTGTGGCCATGACTGATTCACCTTTAATCCACTAGATGTTTGACAAACAATGATATGAGGCATCAATCAAATTTACCTCAGACATAATTTGTCATGGCTCAGCGACTTACAGCTGAACAAGTACATAATCAGCTATTAGCCTTGCCCGATGGTGGATCAGATGATGAAGCTGTGAGGAAACAAACAGATTCTGAAGATGAAGAAAAACGCTAGTTTTTGAAAGTATCGGATCCTGAATATGAGCCAGACACTACCAGTGAAATGAGCTCTGAAGACAACAGCGATGATAATGAAGAAGTACCTCAAAACAAACCTGTCCAAGTTCCCACAGATAAGACAAGCAAATGGACTTGTTTGGTTATCAGCTGACCCTCCTTTAAGCAGGACAAGAGGATGTAATATTCTTCACACCAAAGAAGGGCCTTGCAGCAAGGCAAAAACTGGTTCTGACTGAGAGTGATGCACTCTCATGTTTCATTGATGATGATAATCTGCACAAGGTGACTGAAAATACTAACCAGTATTGTGGCGTGGGGAAGAAATCACTCGACAAGTTTTGGCTTAGTGCACACACAAAAGGCCCCGGAGGGTGGATTTTATTTACAAAAGGTGACAGGTGCAGGATGGCAAGCCGGTGCGTGGAGGCTGGTGCTCACGTGCTCTTCAGTGGTTCCGTCCAAGTGAAAGTGGGTGTCCAAACGTGCTCCAAAGGGGTGGGGGCTGTCGGTCACTCGCTGCTTTCTGGAGGAAATGAGAGAGAAAGGGTTAGTCCTGCGTGCATTCGGCTCGAGATCCGTCTGTCCCCTTCTGCTCAGCATCTGCTGCTTAAGAGCAGGGATCTAATGAGCTGCAGCGGTGGCCGATCAGCCGGCTGTGGTGAGGAAGTGCAGGTGTATGTCGTTGGTTGCCCAGGGCGATGCTGATTCCTCCTATGACGCTCGTCACATTCCCCCCCCCCAAGCGTCCGTTCTGGTCCTGTGAACAAAACGGAGAAAGTAGGGGTGAAGTTAGGGGAGGGTGGGGAATGACCCCCGACAGACCTGCATAAGCTGTCCAGATTCGTGAGAGGCCATCTGCATTTGCGTGGCGGCGGCCCCGTCCCGATGGCGCACTTCAAAGTGGAAGTCCTGGAGCGCTAAGAACCAGCGAGTCACCCTGGCATTGGTGTCCTTGCGCGCGGGCCATCCACTGTAGGGGCGCATGGTCGGTTACCAGGGTGAACTTGCGTCCCAGGAGGTAGTACCGCAGCTCCAGGACTGCCCACTTGATGGCCAGGGCCCTCCTTCTCCACCACAGCGTAGTTCTTCTCGGCCGGGGACAGCTTCCTGCTGATGTAGATGACCGGATGCTCCTCGCCTTCCCTGGGATAGGACTGCTCCCAGTCCTGTGTCGGAGGCATCCGTCTGCAACAGGAAGGGGCAGCTGAAGTCCGGAGCGTGAAGGACAGGAGCGGACGTGAGCGCTGTCTTGACCTGGCCGAAGGCCTCTTCCGCCGCTGGTGTCCAGGATACTTTCTCCGGCTGCCCCTACCTAGTCAGGTCTGTCGGGGGCGGCTAGAGAGGAGAAAGTTGGGGATATTAAAACATCGGTTATAACCCGCCAAACCCAAGAAGGCTCGTAACCTGGGTCTTTGTCCGGGGCTTCGGGGCGGAGTGGATGGCCTCTACCTTTTTCTCCTGTGGCCGGATGAGACCTCGGCTGACTTGGAAGCCCAGGTACTTGGCCTCAGAGAGGGCTAGGTGGCATTTTCGGGGGTTGGCGGTGAGTCCAGCCCGCCGGAGGAGCTCCGAGAGCACCCTCCGCAGACGATCCAGATGTTCTTCCCATGCCTCGGAGTGGACCACGACGTCATCCAGGTAGGCAGCCGCGTATGCCCTGGTGGGGCCGCAGGAGGATGTCCATCATTCGCTGGAACGTCGCGGGGGCCCCGTGTCGGCCGAAGGGAAGGGTCCCGGTACTGCCAATGGCCACTGGGGGTTGAGAAGGCAGTCTTCGGCTTGGTGGCCTCGGAGAGCGGTACCTGCCAATAGCCCTTGGTGAGGTCCAGGGTACTGATGTACCGGGCCCTTCCTAGGCGGTCCAGCAGCAGTTCGTCGACCCGAGGCATGGGAAGAAACATCTGGATCGTGGAGACTTCGTTCAGGCGGCGGAAGTCATTACAAAAGCGGAGGGTGCCATCCGGCTTTGGGACCATCACAATGGGGCTGGACCACGGACTCCGGGATGGTTCTATTACCCCCAACTTCAGCATTTGTTGGACCTCTTCCTCAATAGCCTGCCGACGAGTTTTCCGGGACATGGTAGGGCCGTTGCCTGACGACGACTCCTGGGGGTGTCCTGATGTCGTGCTGTAGCACGTTGGTCTGCCCCGGGCTGGGAGGAGGAACACATCCTGGAACTGACTGACCAGGTGCTGCAGCTCCGTCTTCTGGGCCGCCGAGAGATTGGGATTGACATCCACAACCACGGGTTCGGTGAGGCTCAGGGCAGCTACTTGGTCCCGGGTCCCCACCCACTTCTTCAGGGGGTTGATGTGATAGAGTTGCTCCCGTCTGCCGCCGTCCCGGCTGTCTCAGCCGGTACGTGACTGGTCCCAGCCTCTCCACCACCGAGTAGGGCCCTTTCCAGGAGGCCAGGAACTTGCAGGCGGAGCTGGGGACCAGGACCATGACGCGGTCTCCGGGTTGGAACTCACGTGGTTGGGGCTGCCCGTTTGTAGTGACGTTGCTGCGCTTGCTGGGCCCTGGTGAGGTGTTCCCAGACTAACGGCATCACTCGGTCGATCCGCTCCCTCATTTGTCGGACGTGCTCGATGATGGTGCGATGAGGGGCAGGCTGCTGCTCCCACGCTTCCCGGGCCACGTCCAAGAGCCCTCGTGGTTGACGGCCAAACAGGAGCTCGAAGGGGGTGAAGCCAGTTGAGGCCTGAGGAACTTCGCGGATCCCAAAGAGCACGTAGGGGATCATGAGGTCCCAATCCCGCTTGTCCTCCGCTGCCATGCGTCTGAGCATTTGCTTAAGGGTTTGGATAAATCTCTCCACGAGCCCATCCGTCTGAGGGGTGATAGACTGTGGTCCTCAACTGCCTAACCCGCAGCAGCCTGCAGAGGTCCGCCATTAGCCGGGACATGAACGGGGTCCCTTGGTCAGTCAGAATCTCTGAGGGGAGGCCAGCAGAAACAGCTCCTGGGCGATGGACTTCGCGGTGGCCTTCCGGAGGGGGGACTGCTTCTGGGTACCGGGTGGCGTAGTCGACGATGACTAGGATGTGCTCATGCCCACGGGCAGACTTCGGCAACGGCCCTACTATGTCCATTCCAATCCGCTCGAAGGTTACCTCGATGATAGGCAGCGGGATGAGTGGGCTGGGGGGAGGGGTCCTGGACGACGTGGCCTGGCAGGTCGGGCAGGCTTGGCAGAACCGCTTTACTTCGGCCTCCAGGCCCGGCCAGTGGAAAGCGGTCGCGGATGCGTTGGGTGGTGTTGGCTGCCGCGAGGTGACCTGCCATAGGGTGGGAATGGCCCAGCTCCAGGATGGTCTCGGTCTTGGCTCGAGGCACGACTAGCAACTTTTTCTCCTCCCCCCTTCGCTGGGCGACACAGTACAGCAGGCCTTTTTCTCCCAAAATGTGGGAGAGGGTGGGGCTGGGGAAGGACGTCCTTTCCATCCACGACTTGCACCTGTGCCCAACAGTGCTTGAGTCGGTCGTCCTCCCTCTGTTCCATGGCGAACGAGCCCCCTCCAGCCGCCTGTTGGTACACATCATAAAATAAGTTAGTAGGCTGGGAGGGGGACTCACCTTCTTTCCCACTGTCGGAGGCGAGCAGCGCCGGACGGCGGCGGGGTGCCCGAGGCCGTCTCTGTCTTCGACGGTTCCCCTCGCAGCTGGCAGGCTGAGTAGCGGCAGTGAGCAGTCTGTTGAAGCCGGGCCAATCCCTCCCCAGCAGTACGGCCACCGGCAGATCCTCCACCAGGCCAACCTCCACCGGCCAGGCACCTTGGGGTGACGAAATGGTGATTTTTTGGGCCGGTACTTGGCGAGTGTCTCCATGTACACAGGTAATTGGGAGAAAGCTTTTCTGGCCACTTCGAGGGGGGCACAACCGTGACTGGATGAGGGTGACCTCACTGCCTGAGTCCAGCAGGGCCCGGAAACGTTTCCCTTCCACCATCACCTCTGTTTCGGGGGCTCCCGACGGTACGTGCTGGTGGACGATGCAGCCTGCCAGCCACGCTCGCGGGGGTGATGGTGGTTCAGCGCTGGGCATGAGTTCATCCCGCGGTGGGGGAACCGTCGGCCTGCTGCTGACCGGTCGGGGTGCGCCTTCGAGCGGGCGTCGCGCCTGGACAACCCTCCGGGAAAAACGGGTGGCGCTCGGCCTCGGCCTCGCGGTGATGGACGGCATCCGCCAGCTCGATCGCCTCCACAAGTTCCTGGATGTTGGCAGGGTTCCTCATTCCAACCGCTTGCCGATGGTTGCGTGGTAAAGCGCGGAGGAGGCGATCGACCACCACTCGTTCCGCTACCTGTGCTGCAGTGGGGCTTCCTTCCAGGTGTTGAGCGATGCGACTGAGCTCGGCTGCCTGGGCACGGGCTGGCACCTGGGCCTTGAATTCCCATTCCTGGAACTGTTGGGCCGCGCAGACGGGTGAGAGGCCAAGCCTCGCTAGGATCTCTCGCTTGACCTCGTTATAGTCTTCGGCGGCCGCAAAGGGAAGGGAGAAGTAAGCCCGTTGGGCTTCTCCGGAGAGGAGGGGTGCCAGCACACATGCCCACTCGTCCTCGGGCCACGCCTCGCGCTGAGCGGTATTTTCAAAGACCTGTAGGAAGGCTTCCACATCGTCATCCGCGGTCATTTTTGGTAACAGGCGGGTGGCTTGGGCGCGAGGATCAGGTAGCGGAACGCGCTGGGCGGCGGCGGTACGGACGGCGGCAAGTTCCTCCTCCGTCCGGCCCTGGCAAGTGGCGACGTGTTCTACAATCTGCTGCTGGCGGATGCTCACTTCCGCGAGGCGCTGTAGAACCTCTTCCATCGTGGGGCCGAGCGTGCCTCCTTCCACGGGGCTGGGGCGTGCAAACATGGAAGAGAAAAAAAAAGAGGGGAAAAAAAGGAAGAATTAAGGGCTGGGGCGGTGAACTTGCCGGTGATTCTTCACCGATCTGCCCGCATTCTCCACCACTGTGGCGTGGGGAAGAATCACTCGACAAGTTTTGGCTTAGTGCACAACAAAAGGCCCCGGAGGGTGGATTTTATTTACAAAAGGTGACAGGTGCAGGATGGCAAGCCGGTGCGTGGAGGCTGGTGCTCACGGTGCTCTTCAGTGTTCCGTCCAAGTGAAAGTGGGTGTCCAAACGTGCTCCAAAGGGGGTGGGCTGTCGGTCACTCGCTGCTTTTCTGGAGGGAAATGAGAGAAAGGGTTAGTCCTGCGTGCATTCAGCTCGAGATCCGTCTCTCCCCTTCTGCTCAGCATCTGCTGCTTAAGAGCAGGGATCTAATGAGCTGCAGCTGTGGCCGATCAGCCGGCGGTGAGGACGTGCAGGTGTATGTCGTTGGTTGCCAGGGCAACGCTGATTCCTCCTATGACGCTCGTCACAGTATGCAAGAATGTATATGGTGTCTAAAGGCAGAGATCCTAGCACATGGAAACAAGTTGAAGAAACTGTGATAGGAGTCCTGTGAGAGGCCAATAGTCAAAGCTGCATTCAGCATCAGTAGGTTTGAACAGATCATATCATTTATGAGATTTGATGACCGTGGCACATGTCAGGCAAGAAAAATCAATGACAAATTTGCTCCATTAAGATTACTCTGGAATGCCTTCATTGAAAATTGGAGGAAAAATTACAGTGTTGGCCCGAATGTGACAACTGATGAGCAGCTCATCCCATTTAGAGGACTTTGCAGCTTCCGGCAATACATGCCCAAAAACCTGACAAATACGGCATGAAACTGTTTCTAATGTATGATGTTGCTACAGCATACACTTTCAGTGGTCGACCATAGACTGGGTGTGAAGGTGATCAGCGGTGCACAGGATTGGCAGAGAGTGTAGTAAAGAGATTGGTAGAGCCAGTTCAGAACTCTGGAGTACATGTCAGAACTGATTACTGCTTTACAAGTGCAAAACTCACTGCTGATTTGCTCTGCAAACACATTACCAGAAGTTCTGTCTACGTTTCACGTCTGCAAGAGGAGACCTGTGGATTCAAGCCTGTTCAGTTTTTGCCAAAAGTAAGCCATGGTGTCCTATTTGGCCGGAAAAAGAACAAGGCCGTTGTGCTTTTATCCATTATGCAGAATAAAAAAGAGGTTGATGAGGTGTCTGGAAAGCCTAGAACAAGGCCGTTGTGCTTTTATCCATTATGCACAAGTGTGGCCAGCCATGCTGCAATGACCACAAGAGAGTCTATAGCCCCTTTCAAGCTAGTACTTGACCGCGAATGACCATACTTTGTTACATTTACTTGAGTAAATATTTTGGGTAACTAATACTTTTGGAGTATATTTAAAGATGGGTACTTTTACTCTTCCTTTAAGTAAATTTTTAGGGAAAAAACTGTACTTTTACTTCGTTACTGTGGGCCACGCTCCTCTCGTTACTTTATCTTAATGCAATACAAGTTATAAATGCTTCAGTTTATTCCAAATGCGCCGTCTACTTTTCTCTGGGCAATGAGCGATTCCCATTAGCGAATGATTCATTCTTTTGAGTCAATTCTGTTCAAAGGCTTGATCAAACCAATTGGCTAACCAGTGAATTGATTCGTGAATCAGTTTGAATGATTCGTTAAGTTCCCTGCTGAGCGTCTGAAGCGGTTCACTCGGAGTTGTAACAGAAAGTTTAAGAACATCAAGAGTGTTGAAAATGTGGCTTTGGGTCTGCACTGAATTGTAAGAAAATATTCAAATGATATCGTTTGCTAGCAATGAAGATCTTTAGTAGATGAACTCCACGTGTGCTGTCTACGGTTCAACAGGTATAACTTAGGCTACACTCGATTACAGTACACGATACCACTATGACATTAGTTTGTTGTACGTGTAACTTATAACAGAGGGGAGCCAAGTTGAATGCAGCTTCCAAAAGACAAAAAATAGCCGATTAATATTTTCTATATTTGATACAGTCACACCAGCGTGAGATCATTCAGCGAGTCATATCATCAGCTGCTATATTCAGATCTGCGTTCTCTGGCTGAATCTGAGCCAGAGACAGACGCGTTTTACAGCGCTGTGCATTATAACCAATCACACAAGATCGTGCGTATGTTTGTACGAATCTGTAAATAAGATATTGATTTCACAGTGTTAACAGTTTCAGTTATTCTAATGGGAGTTTTTGAGAGTGATTGAACTCTAGACTGTCAGTGAAAATGTTCTTTGATAATGTAAATATTCTTTGATAATGTAAATATTCTTTGATAATGTAAATGTTCTTTGATAATGTAAACGTTCTTTGCTCTCTTTCTGTACAATGAAAGTTTAGTATAGCCTTACCTACAATGTTTTTATAGCACATTAACTTTCATTGTTAAATTCACATTTAATATAAAGTCAGTCGTATTTAAAATGTTATGGCATGACACCCATATCTGTTACTTAAGTAAACAGACAGGTTTTTATGCATAGTTAATAGATTACATTATTAGGCTAATTTGACCATCGCATTTTATCTAACATAATCTATGAAGGTGAGAATCATGATATAGTTCATGTGTCTGGGAATGTTTCTAATAAAAATAAAGAAAAAAAAAATGCTTAATAGTTTGTCAATATGCTGTTGTGGCTGCTGTGTGTCACATGACGACCCCCCCCTTGAATTGAATCCCCCCACACACACACACACACTCACTCGTGCCCCCTCAGAAATAATGAGCGCATGACTCCCCTGCTTATACATTAAATAAAATATTATTTTTACATTAAATAAGCTGTCACAGAGTATGAAATAAATACCCTCCAAACCTGCGTTAGCTCTGTTCCAGGAGGAATGCCTTTGCCTAGACACAATTAATATTGATATTTCCACAATATTTACGCTTGAAGAAATATACATTTGTTTACATTTTGCAGAACAGACAAGAGAAGATCCGTCAATGTGCATTTGGTTCATTATGTTCAGATGTTCGGTAACTTAGCGGTGATGTGAGGAGTTTTCACTCTTCTCTGTGTCAGAGGTTATTTATACAAATATATAATACATACTTTAAAATATAATTTATTTCAGTGATGCAAATCAGAATTTTTTATCAGCTGTTACTCCAGTTTTCAGAGTCATGATCCTTCAAAAAATAATTCTAATATATTGATTTATTACCAGTGCTGAAAAAAGTTTTGCTGCTTAATATTTTTGGGAACCTGTGACATTTTGTTTAGGATTCTTTGATGAATAGAAAGCTAGAAAGAACATCACTGATAGTAGATCAACATATTGGAATGATTTTTGAAGAATTATGTGACACTGAAGACTGGAGTAAAACACACACACATTACATACATTTTATCTATATATCTAAATAAAAATAGACTATAGATATTCAGTATATGATCCAAAGTAACTAGTAACTAACTACTTGAGTAGTTTTTGTATCCGATACTTTTTTACTCTTACTCAAGTAACTCTTCAGACTAGTACTTTTACTTTTACTTGAGTAAATATTTCTATAAGTACTTTTACTTGAGTACAGTTTTTGGGTACTCTACCCACCTCTGCCCCTTTCACACATAGGTTCCGGAAAATACATGGGTAATGTGTCCCGTGATTTGTCCCGGGATCGTTTGATTTTGGCTCATTCACACTGTGCGTTCACACATATCCTGTAAAGATCCCATGAAAACATGTGACATCGGGACGTGACGTGTGATGTACAAGTCAAAAACGCTATTCTGCTACCTATGTTTTCATTGTAATCGTGCACTTGGTGGAATTTATTTCTTATGATCTGCGATTTCTGCATTTTTTTATTTGATCATACACTCTCGCATCGTGTACCATTCCACTAAGCCGGTGAACGCAGCTTCAGCGCAGATACTGAGGAGCTCCCTGGTCTCTGCTTCAGTCCAGTTTGAGGACATTTTTATTTATTTTATTTTTTTACGTGAGCATTGATCTCTGCATTTAAATCACCCACTCAAAGAGTCCACTACGTCATCACTTCAACACAAACTTTCCAGGATTGGTCCTGCCTTTTGTTCACACAGGCCACATTCCGGGACTGATTCCAGCAATGTTTTTAGGTCCCTATCCCAGGATCAATCCCAGAATGTGTTTGCATTCACACAGAAGGCACTCTGGAAATTTTATCAATTTCATCAACACGCAGTGTGAAAGGGGCTACTGTCATTTGCAACTACTGTTCTCATTGAGCCTATAAAATTCAATGAATTACAGTTAAATATACAGACAGTACAAGATAAAAATTATTTAACTCAATTTGATTTGATGGTGATGGTGTCTAAATTATTAATTTTTGCATTGTATATATTTATTTGCATATTTTTGAAAACTAAAATGTCAAAATATAACAAAATATGCTTTGATTTATCATTATGTAATAAAGAATATTTTGATAGCTGTATACTAATGGGGCAGTTTAGAGATCCAACTGTGTTAGACATAAACATACGGATCCAGTCCATATCCAGTCCAGATGGTGGATCAGCACCTAGAGATGACCTCTACAGCCCTGAATGTCAGCGGAGACCAGGACAACTAGATGAGCCCTAGAGACAGATCCCCTGCGAAGACCTCGTCACCTCAATGACCATCGGAACAAGACCACAGGAACCAGACTAGTCCTCTGCTCAATCTGACCTGTGCTGAAGCCTGGAATTAAACCACATCATGCTGGGTTTTGTCTTCTCCGTTTCTGTCACCGATGGAGAGTTGGGGACGCTTGACTGATTGCACAGACATCACTGAATCATCAATGAACTGACTTGAAAAATTACTCTGTTATTGTCTTCTTGCATTATTGACAAACTATTTCCCTGTTTAACACTGTAAAGCTGCTTTGAGACAACCAGTATTGCATAAAGCGCTATACAGAAAATAGTGACTTGACTTGAAGAGGTTGTACATGTTTCCCAGAAGACAAAATAGGTTAAATTTACCCTGATCTTCAAATTCAAAAACTTTCACCCCCCCCCCGGTTCTTAATGCATGAACTCAAGGGTGGGGGGAGGGGGGCTGGTTATGTCACAATCAGGGAAGGACTGGGAGTGAAAAACGGCCCTGGATTTTCTCCCAAATAGGCCCACCAAAACTACTATCTCACAATATTACAGCTTTCTGTCGCATTTATGGCAAATAACATCACAAAACCCATGGTGACCCTGCTGACAAAAACAACAGAAACCATCACAGAAATTCTAATGATTTCCACTACAAATACCATTACAAACCATCAACTTTCAACCATTAAAACCATTAAATAATGGTATGATGTAGTGTGTTTTCTGGGACATATCACATTAGGATTTAATGGTTTTAACAAAAGCCACCAACAGAAGGTGACCAATTACCAGTAGAGACCAACAGGCACCATTACAGTTTCCATTAAAACAATAGAATTTCATTATAACCAGTAAAACCATTACAAATTATGTGATGGTTTCTATTTATTTATTTTTTCAGTAGCGGATTGAAATAAATGTATTATTGTATGAACTAAAATACTTGAAATCTATAGAAAAAGAGCAGAATGCAAAATGTATAATATGACAATAATAGGCATAAACCTAGAATCTAGAGACCTGAAACAACAATTCTTCAATTTGAGTATTGAAAATTGTCATATGTTTTAATAAAATGTAAAAACCGTTGTGACCGTTAAGCCAAAAAATAAAGATGGCGTCTGAAAGTTGCGGTCGGTGCTCAGTTTGTGTGTAAATGTATGTTTTTGATCAACGGTTTCCACTTTTATGTCATTTCTAGCAAGAAATTAATATTGCAGTAATTAAATATCCACTTAGTTATCACCAAAGCTCTCTATATTTTGCTGTAGATAATTTAACCATTACTCTGCCTCAGAAGCCTGTCCAAACTCAGTTTCATGAGGTGCCTTCGTGCAAAAACGCTGCCTGAAAAGTCATTGTCTGATACGGCAGTGAGGCAGCAAGTCATCAGTCAAAGCTTTTGGATGCAGCTGTTTCTCAGTATGCGTTCTTCAGAGATCTTGCGTCCTTGTGTTCTCGCTCTACGTCATCATGTGTTCTTGATATCGAGGATGCTTTCTTTTACTGTCTATGATCGAGTGCGTTATTGATAGAATAGGACGGTGTGGGCGGCCGGTGTACGGAAGCCTGCAAGCTTTAAACTCGCTGTAGAAAGAAAACCTTTATCGTTTTGTTTTGCTCAACTGGAATTGAACTTCGACGGTTAATGATGACGTAGAGCGAGAACACAAGGACGCAAGATCGCTGAAGAACGCATATTGAGAAACAGCCTTATAATAAAGTCTCCAGTATTTTTATTGGCATATTAAAATGAATCATAACATAGTCATAGTTAAACATATAACGCTGAAAAATAAACCGATATACAATTATATTGTATGTAAATATTATCTATAATAGTATGAAATGTTTTAATAAGCTATGACTAATAAGTTATGATTAATAAGTTATTTGTTTGTAATGTTATGTTATATTTATGGTTCATTGGCCGCTGCTTATGCTGTGACTATGCGATCAGTTAAGCAAGAACGCAGCACATCTCAATACTCATAAGGGTGCGTTCTGTGTTCTCGCGTCCTTTTGAGTTCGTTCTTCCAAGAAAGATTAGCAAAACCGGTCTCCACGAGAACACAAGTCCGTTCTTTGCGTTCTTGGAATTGAGAAACAGCCCCTGTAGAATTCAACCAATCCGATGACGACTTCAACACTCCTGGAGTGTTTCCACTTGGAATTGAGAAACAGATCAGACGTTCAGCCAACGGTCCGTGGGTGTGATATCTGAGGCTGAGACTAATCTTTACGTGACTTACATTTCAAATATTTTAAAATTGATCATCCGAGCCTAAAACGATCCAGCGGACCGTATACAGCAGTTTTGGTTTCTGATAAGCAAAAATAGATTGCATTAGCGCCCCCTTTTTTGGTTTGTGATATTTTAAAATTGATTGTATTAGCGTAAAATTTTGTACGCTGTCAACTTGTCAGCTGTAGTCGTCAGGCCATTCTGGACTTCTCCAGAATGTCCAGATGGCCAGTCTGCCCCTGATTGCTGCTGCTTTTCTAACATTTCCTAGCACACAGCTGCAAATTACAGTCCAACTGAATGGGTGAAGACGCACGAATGTTCATGCACGACATGCCCGAAACAGCCTGGATTATTGTCTACCACTGCTGTCAGTCAAACTCATCAAGAATTATGCAAAAACACATTTTATTTATTTTAGTTATTTGAGATGTTATAATAATTCTATAATTTTGTTAAAATAGATGAAACAATAATTATTTAACAAATATTATATTTGTATAATAAACTGGGTCATCAGAGTGTCCGTCCACTGCCTACACCCCTGCACCTGTGTGTCAGTAAAACTCCTCCAGATCTTCTCTTCTGAAACGAATGACTCGGTCGTCTGTCCGCAGAGCTGTGAGTGTCCTGCCGTACTGTGTTCTGGACAGCATCGGGCAGCACGCCGGCGAGTCCATCGAGGAGAACGAGATCCAGAGACACATGCTTCCTGGCCAGCTGCGTTCACGACCAGCTCGTCAAGTTCTAGGACATCTCCAGTTTACCAGACATGAGAGTCAGCAATTTCCAGAGGAGAAAGAATAAAGAGAGACGCCTCAAAGCTCTGAGCAACAAAGCTTTCGATACAGGACAGGATTTCTTTAGCGGCCTTTTAGACTCAACGGAAGAAAACTGTAAAAAAACAAGAAGAAGAAGAAGAAGAGGACGACAGTGACAGTGGAAGCGACTGAAAATAATTTTTTGCAACAAATCTTGCAATATTGTGTTGTCATTTGTATATTTCGAGTCTATTTTAGAATCCATGCAGTGCTGTCATTTTATTTGTTTATAATAAATCTCAACACAAAAGCAGACATTTCTTGGGCAAAGAATGTAACAAAGTTCATGTCCACATTAAACAGACAGTATTTGAAACAAAGGTTTGTATTGTGTTTTATTTATTACTACTAAACCACTAACCCGTCTAGGAACCACAATACTAGTAACAACAATACATATTTTGCAATTAAGCTGCAAAATTTCATTGTAATTAAATTTTGACACACACATGATGATAGTAGCTTATTTATTTAAACACATTTTGAAAGCAAATCACTTATTCATAATATTTTGAGGTATATTTTAGCACAATATCTGTAAAAAAAAAAAAGTCCACGGATGTGATGTTTGCATTTATATTTGGAAATTACAGAACTGTTTTTAGATGCTGCATTATTTCTAGTTCCCTAATTTGTGACATTCTGACTCTTGTACCGAGTGTCAGATTTCCTGGATTTGGAATATTCTCAAATTAGTAACAGAAATTAAATTACAAAGAAGCACCACAGAAAAGATCTGACAATTTAAATTTTCACTTATCTTTTTGCTGGCTGATTTAGTCAAATTATCTTTATATAAAGCCATTCTTATTGGAAGCACTCAGGTTTATGTCGTGTCTAGATCTTCAGGGTTTGGTTGGATTTTAAGATCTCTGATGAAACACTGAGAGCCAAGCTGAAGGGTTACTCCAGACTGACTGGAGTAGATGGGAAGTCTTTGGCCCGTTCAGGTAAGGAGATAAAAACTGCCTCATCAGGATCAATCATCAGAACATCTCCATTCTTGCTCTCATCTTTCACCAGAACAAGAAAAGCCTTGGCAACAACATCAGCCCTGCAATGAAAACACAATTACAAAGTTTCTCAATTTTGATGTTAAATTCAAACCCTTGCTTTGTCTTTTCCGTATCTTTCCCCCGAAACGAATGATTGTTAACTCACTCTAGACAGCCGCGCTTCTGCATCATCGTCTCCGTAATTCCCTTCAGTGGAAAGAAACTTCCGATATGCTCTTCTGAATTCATGCTGGAAAGAAGATTGGTCTTCACAAACCACGGACAGAGAATGTTGATCCTCACCCCATAGTTAGCCAGCTTGGAAACGGCCTGTTGAAGAGCAATTAAAAAAAGTCAAAGACTTTCTCTCTCTCACAAAAAAGCTGTAATGCTTGATATGTAAAATACGTACTGCCATGGCCCGACTGAATCCCACCACGCCGTGTTTGGTCGCTGTGTAGATGGGCGCCATCGGGAAAGGCCCCAAACCTGCAAAGATTCAGTCAAAACAGTTCACTGAATAAATGAAAATTCTGCATCATTTACCTCACGTTGTTACAAAAATATTCTCAGTGTTTTTTGGGGGTCCAGAGCAATGTTGGACCCCATTGACTTACACTGTAAGGACCAAAGCAGTAGAATTTTGTGCCTAGCAGATGACATGAGGCAAATTAATAAACGATGAGAGAAGTTCTATTTTTTTATTTTCTATCCATTGAGTGTAGAAATTCCTTATAGGTCTAAGAAAGTCTTCACAGTTTTTCTCAGTCACTTTGGCTCAGTTCTCAAATGATTTTTTTTTTCTTAAACAGTAGTTCAGATGTCTGAAGCTTCTTGTTCACATCAGATTTGAGTTTCCTACTGATTTAGGCTAATTGCATGTGTTTTGGCACGTGTGCAAATGAGAAATCCAATTTGCACAATAGTTAAATGCACATAGCTTATTGATAAAAACGGATGAGTTGATTCTCAGTGAGATTGTCAAACTCTTTAAAACTTATGTTTATAAATATCTGACATGGAATGATTGACTTTTGGAATTTTTTATTTTTATTTTTTTTATATTTCCATCCCTTTGTAGCCCTACTTGCTATTGGAATGAAATATGAATCACAATCTTGCCAATAAACCCAGTCTGGAAGTAGATATACGGAGTTTGTCCAGCACAATCACTACCATTTATTGAACAAAGAGGAACATCACAAGCTTGACCAGCAGCGGCTGCAGCAGTGCTCTATAAACACATTATATTTGTACAGTACTTTTATCTATAGAAATGTGTAACACGTAAACTGTGAAAATTCACACTTGCTTGTCGTGAAAGAGCAATAGGAAGACATGTAAGAATGTGCAGTTGTGCTGTTAGCAGAAGACAACAGAGTGTGTGAAGACAAATAAGCACTGGTGAGATTTTCAGTTTACATGTAACACATTTCTGCAAAATATTTGTACTCTACGAATATAAAATTTCATTTTCTGTTTGTCTACTACAGTATTTCACAATACATTTTTATCTACTGCTCTGTATCTAAAATGTTCAGTGTGATACACAGACAAAACTGTCAATAAAAGGTCAACAAGCTGTCTGTCAATGAAAAGGAGGAAAATAATTGCATATAACAAAATGAAATTTGCATGTAACATGAAATGAAATTAAATTAGCATATTAGTATAAAAAGTACACAAAACATATAACATGAAATAAAATTACATTTGCATATAACAATTTTTGTACAATTTTATTTTATTTTGGTGGCCCTGGCCAACTCACTGACAAAATAACTAGGTTTTGAAGCATGAATTAAATGTTCTTGGTGAGTTACTAGTAGTTCTGATGTTCCAGCAAACTGTTGTGACAACTGCACTTACAGTTTAGAGAATGTTAAGACTGTTTCAAAAAATGTGCCAAAGCATTTGAAAACTGTAAAAGTGTAATTATTTAATCTGTGTTTATTTTTAATAGAGACAGTATCAAACCTGCCATAGATGAAACATTGACAATGACTCCTCCATTCCCACCATTTTCCTTCTTCATGTGTTCTAGAGCGAGATACGTTCCTCTGACCACTCCACCCTGAGACAAGCACAAAACACCTTCAGCTGAAGCAGACGGACAGAGAGAGACAGACACAGACAGACACAAACACAGAGAGACAGACAGACACAAACACAGACAGACACAAACACAGACACAAACACAGACAGACAGACACAAACACAGACAGACAGACAGACAGACAGACACAAACAAAAACAGACACAAACACAGGACAGACAAAGATAAACACAGACAGACAGACAGACACAAGCACAGACACACAAACACGGACAGACAGAGAGACAGACAGACAGGCACAAAACACAGAGAGCACAAACACAGACAGACACAAACACAGACACAAACACAGACAGACAGACACAAACAAATACAGACAGACACAAACACAGACACAAACACAGACAGACAGACAGACAGACACAAACACAGAGACAGACAGACAGACAGACACAAACACAGACAGACACAAACACATACAGACACAAACTAACACAGACTCACACAGACACAGACAGACTCAAACACAGACACAAACACAGACAGACAGACACAAAGCAGAGGGACAGAGAGAGACAGACACAGACAGACACAAACACAGAGAGACAGACAGACAGACACAAACACAGACAGACAGACACAAACAAATGACACGGAAGGAATAAAAAAAGGAAAAAAACAAAGGAAGGAAAGACAGACAGACAGACACAAACACAGAGACAGACAGACAGACAGACACAAACACAGACAGACAGACAGACACAAACACAGGCAGACACAAACACAGACAGACAGACACAAACACAGACACACAAACACACAAACACACACAGACAGACAGACAGACAGACAGACAGACACAAACAAACACAGACAGACAGACAGACAGACAGACAGACAGACACAAACACAGACAGACAGACACAAACACATACAGACACAAACACAGACAGACAGACACAAACAAATACAGACAGACACAAACACAGACAGACAGACAGACAGACAGAAACACAGACAGACAGACAGACAGACAGACAGACACAAACACAGACAGACAGACAGAAACAAACACAGGCAGACACAAACACAGACACAAACACACACAGACAGACAGACAGACAGACAGACACAAACACAGACAGACAGACAGACAGACAGACAGACAGACAGACAGACAGACAGACACAAACACAGACAGACAGACAAAAACACATACAGACACAAACAAACACAGACTCACACAAACACAGACAGACAGACGGGCAGACAGACAGACAGAAACACAGACAGACATTATCACAGACAGACAGACAGACACAAACATAGACAGACAGACAGACAGACAGACAGACAGACAGACACAAACACAGAACAAACACTGACAGACAGACACAAACACAGACAGACAGACAAACACAGACAGACAGACACAAACAGACACACACAAACACACACAGACAGACAGACACACTGACAGACAGTCTCATACCAGGTTGATTGCAATAGTTTTTTCCCAGTGCTTTTCATTGATGATGCCTGCATTGTTGCAAAAAATGTCTATGCGGCCAAATGTTTTAACAATTTTTTCCAAAACTCCTGTAAGGGAAAAGATGAAAGCATTCAGAGCATATCCACACTCTCTTTTACTGCTCTTATAAAGTGAACTTGAGTAATAGCAGCATTGTGATACTGTAATCCATATCAGTCTGAGCCTCATGTAATCATTCCCAGACAATAATACATCTCTCAAATCTTGAAAAACCTTTAAAATCTTCCTCTGATGTGACGTCGGCCGAGTAAAATTCAGTCCTGTCACGTCCATACTCCTGATCAAGTGTGCTTTTCAGTTCATTTCCCAGAGATGTATTCACATCGATTAAAGCCACCTGTAATCAAATGAATCTGTGTGAGCTATTACAGTACAGGGCTCTTAAATTTAGAAGTCTACAGTAAAGCAGAGCAAGTGCCTTTTGTGTCCCTCACACATTTTAATTTCATCTTTTTGTATTATAATGTGTGTATGTGTGTGTGTGTGTGTGTGTATTTTAATATAAGCAGATGTTTCTATTTATTCTCTCAATGTGTATTTTACATTTTAATAGAATAATAATAGAATAATAGAATAAATCATTTACAAATAAGCACCTTGCAGTTAAGACTTTGTAATGACTGACTAAATGAACTTTACTCTTCAGGCGTTTGAACAAAATACAATCAAATCTGACGACCAGGAACAGTTCCGTTCTTTTAAACGCTTTTCAACTGTGACACAATTTGACGCCCATCTTTCTTATCGATGCCAGGTTTTTTTTTTTTTTTAAACAGACTTACATCTAAATTTTGATTAAGAGAAATGATTTTGCCAAGTTATTTTTTCCATATTTTTTTTTCAACGCAACAATTTTTTCTAAACGGTTAAACGTCATTAATTTTGTAATAATTTATTTTACTTATCTGCATCACTTTTCATCTTTTCCTAGACGGTGTCAAACTATCCAATCTTGCACATATAGATACTTCTATCTATAGATCAACGTTCAACCTGCTTTTTTTCTGCATCTCAAACTCGCATATTATTTGTCGTTCTGGCGCGCGCGTTCCTTGCGAGGCGGCGCGTTGAAACCTTGACGCGAGACATGCGTTACATTATAACGAGCCTTTACAACACTGTATCGTTGATTTCTGCTACTTGGCGTTTATACAGATATAAACACAAACGGTTTATGTAATTTTTTTAAATTGATTTATTTTACCTTTGAGCCGTTTTTCAGGAGTATTTCGACAAAGCTTCTGCCCAAACCCTGAGCTGCTCCGGTCACTACAGCCACTTTCTCCTTCAGATCCATCACAACACACACCTGTCACAGAAACCAGAAAACACAGCAGCACTGACGGCGTCTACTGACTAACTAACTGTTAACTAACTAACTGTTGCTTAACTACCGGTGAACAGAACAGAGGCAAGGGTGAGTGGGAGGAGTTACACAAACCCACGGATATAGCGTATATATACTGTATATAGCGGCTCTGCCACAGATGTGTGGCGAAGTGCGTGTAAATGTGTCTTGATGCAACATTAGAGAGTTCTTATAAAAGCACTGTAGATAGTCTAATAAAACCTGTGTATTATAAACATCATGATAGGTTTCTTGAAGCATCCTGGAGGTGTTGGCACAGTTCTTCTTCTTTCTTCATGTGACTCCAGACAGACTGATGATGATCAGATCACATCTCTGTGTGCAGCACAAACACCTCACTGCATTATTAACATTAATAGCCAAATTAATGTTTGGAAATGTAAACTGATATTTCCTACTGACACACTACAGCAGAAGATAGAAATAACTGACTTGAAACCAGTTTTAGCTGCTGAAAATACTAGTGTTCTAATATTTTTTGGCCGCCATTGTATATAAAGTCACATGTAATGCATTGCACTGTAATGATGCTTTCACAGTCTGGTAAATGACATATGTTATAGATAATTTCTAGACAACAGATGAGATCATGGTACTTAAAAAGAACCTTTAAGAACTTCCTCCATTGACACATAGGTTGCATAAACCCTTTTGTTTTTTCTCGGATGTGTCCTGGTCTAACAGTAGTCAGCATTCAAAGATCAGAAGTGTTCATTTAAAGTTGTCCTTAGACAAGAACGCATTTTGGTTTGAGGACAACTTTGATGAAAGGTTTTGATCCACTTCAAATATTGACAACTGCGTGTACAAACCGGATCCAAGACAATGAAATGTCCTCACGCCATCTCACAGAAACCGAGCAACCTCAGCTGTGAGTGATTATGCTCCACTTCCTGGAAAGAGGGCAAAACAAAGGGCTTGGTGATGATGATCAACAACAGACCTGACGTGTAAAGCAGAGTAAAGGAGAAGTTATTTCGAGCTCTAAGAGACTGCTTTGGATAAAGGTGTCTGACAAATATGCAAATCTAATGGAATTTGAATAGAAACACCACAGATAGTGTTGATTGGGAAGAGTCCAGTTCAAATAAAATCACACAACACAAATAATTACATCATTTTTGTTTATTATTATAGCCTACCTTTTACATTTTTTTACAGACGCTAGGACACATTTCTCAATACTTAGGTCACTTTTGCAGAAGTCTTCACACAGTGAGCACAACAGAAGTCTATGTGGGCTAAACTGAGGATCAATTATCATTGCTTTGACACAAAATGCATTCAATGACTACATCTCTCAAATTTCATGAATTCTTTTCTCACTCAGACACAACAACTGCCAAAACTCTTTGTACGTACAGGCCAATTTGCACATGCTTACATACTGTTTTCAAAACTGTTAAACTGATGTTCAAAACAATAACATAATACAAAACTGAATAAGACAGCAATTTGCTACATTTCTACAATAACATTTTAATGAAATATATTTTAAATCTTAAAATTAAATGCTATAAAGACAATTATAAATATGACCATCCACATGATCAAATGTCCCTCCTGGACGCAATGAATGCTGGATGCCTGGACATATCAGCAGAAGATCGCCAGGGATGGATCAGGCATGCCAGAAGATTCTCTCCTAGGTGTATTGCCCTAGATGACATAAGATGTGATGTGGATGAGAACCTGTGGCCAAATGGAGAAGACCGAGTAGATTAGCATTACTATTGTGTCTGTATCAGTGGATGGTGTGTATACAAATTCTTGTATTTTGGAATTACTCAGTGCAAAAAAATTAAAATTAATAAATGACATAAAATATTGATGAATTCTGCATCATGTCTGATTCATTCCAGTAACATAGTGAATTATAAACAGAGATGTGTCCTTGTTTTACACAAGAAAACACTGTATAATGCTACATGTTGTTAGTGTTTTTTAGGTCATTGTTTTGTGGGTGACAAAGGCTGTCAACCTTTGCTAGTGTTCTGGAAGAATGAGTTGATTTGAGACCTGAATAAAGTGTTTTGGTAGTTGTAGTGCATTTTGAATGTGAAATGAACTGCTTTGCCAAGCTGAAAGTTGGTTAGGAGAACTGTGTGAAGAGTTTTGCAAAAGTGACCTAAGTATTGAGAAATGTGTCCTAGCGTCTGTAAAAAACTGTAATTCTCTGCTATGTACTAGACACACACACACACACACACACACACACACACACACACACGTTTGTTTGGCTGTCTTAGTGAGGACATTACATGGACTTTCATTGATTTTCTATCAGGTTAATGATTTGTGTGTGTGTGTGTGTGTGTGTGTGTGTGTGTGTGTGTGTGTGTGTGTGTGTGTGTTTGTGTGTGTATGTGTGTGTGCGTGTGTATTTAGAAATTGCTGTCCCCACATGTAACCTCCTACTCATGAGTCCCCGCAATGTAGCAAAAACAAGTATGTGTAACCTTTTTCCTTTGACATACTCTGAATTTTTTTGTTTGTGTGTGGAAGTTTTTGTGTGTGTGTGTGTTCATGTGTGTGTGTGTGTGTGTTTTGTTGTCTGTGTGTGTGTGTGCACGTGTGTGTGTGTGTGTGTGTGTGTGTGTGTGTGTGTGTGTGTGAGAGAGAGCTAGGTAATACAGAATTTTTATTATGATTAGTTAGCACATATGTAGGCTCTATCATAATTAGTTTTCATATTAACCGTCTTGAGAACTGTATTCTGTCAGTATTTAAAACGCACTTGAGAACTGTTTCTAAATAACGTCTCACAGATGATTCCTTCCGTTTCAAAATAAAAAGGACTACAAGTGTTACGTCTTTGTTACGGTCTTCTTGGAGGCAGCGGTTTGACCAATCAGCTCTTGCGCTCGGGTGACGTCGGCATGACGTCTTTATGAAAAATGGCGGCTACGCGCAGCAGCGAGTTCGGCGACTTGGTTCAAATTAAAAAGCAACTTATTTCTATTACAGCGCAGTGTAAGGAGAGAGGACTCGTCCACAGTGTGAAATGGTAAAGCAGATTCTATTTATAATTCAACACGTGTCAGCTATGCAGACCGTTATTTAATTACACATCTTTATTTGTGACAGTGCGTTAGCATGACAGCTAGCATAATGAAATAAAGCGATATTCGATATATAAATATAACTCTATCCTGACACAACCGTGTAGTCTGACACATCTTATAGTAATAAAGACTGTAAGTTACTCTTTGAAACACCTTGTAATATAAATCTGGAAATACACCGCTCATATTCCCCTCTGTCCTTCACTGCTAACACTGTGCTGATGTTGTGTTTATATTGTATGGGGCTAATGTTCATTGTTGTTTAAAACTGTTTTTATTTTCTGTCTGTCGCTTACAATAGACAGTGTCTTCTGAATATGTCAAATACGAGGAATATGTCTTGAAGAAGCTTCCAGTAAAAAAAAAAAATACAAATAATACTGAATGTACAATAAGTGTGGATGGATGTGTACACACACTACCAGTCAAAAGTTTTTTTTTAATGTTTTTTAAAGAAGTCTCTTCTGCTCATCAAGCCTGCATTTATTTGATCCGAAATACAGCAGAAGGGTCAAAGACGTTAAGATGTCCGCATCAAAAGAAATGTACAAAAGTGATTTTGTGTCCATAGAAAGCACATTAAATGTAAGTAAAATGTCTACTTTTAAGGTTTCAAATAAGTCTTTGGAGAATAAAATGTCAAAATTTGGTTGAAATTATGTTAGATTGTCATTCAGTGTAACACAATATTTATGCAAAAATTCAAACAACATGTTTATTCTGACGTGTACATCTTAAAATATCTAAAAGAATAACGGAGCATACAAAATTTTATTGTGTTTTAAATTAGTAAACAAATTCTTACTCACAAATGGGCAAAACCTAGGATAGTGGCAGATGTTAAAAATGTAAAATTACAACTCATTAGTATTTGGAGTGAAAGTAATTAGTCTTTTAATATGTCATAAATTGATTTTTGTTGTAAATACGCCTGACGAGATTGTTACACTGAAGGACATTTTACTGCGTCTCTTCTGTAAATCAGGGGAAAATGTTTGATATTTATTTTTTGCTCAGAAAAACAAAAACAAAATTGCAATTAAATAAAACAGAAAACTTTTTGAATTGAAAAACTACAACAGTTTAAAGCAGTATTAAATTTTTTTTCATGCTTAAACACTTTTCCGTCTTTGACCCAGAAGCAAGAACACTGTGAAATATTTTTACTATTTAAAATAACTGCTTTATGCAGATGAATAGAGGTTGTCCTGCAGGGTGTAAAAACAACAATAAACCCGTAGTTTATGTTTCAGGGCATCTGAGCTGGCTTTTTCTTTGGATCCGCTTCCTCTGAACGAGATCCCTCCAGCGCCGGAGCTCACCGAGGTCAGTCCGGACCCCGAAGCCCCTCGCTCTCACTGAAGAAACACAAATAGAGACGCGTGTGTATAGCAGATGTGTGCGCTGACCGCCGCCTTCTCTCTTCCAGGAGGACGCCCGGGATCTGGACGCCCTGTGTCTGGCCAAATCATACTTTGATCTTAAGGAATATGATCGCGCTGCATATTTCCTCCGCGGCTGCCGGAGTCAGAAAGCATATTTCCTCTACATGTATTCACGCTACCTAGTGAGATATTTCTCTCTTGTCTCTGTGTGAATATTTTAGATCCGTTCTCTCTGGAGATGAAATGTGAACAAAGCCGTATACTTCTTTATTCTCTCAGTCAGGTGAAAAGAAGAAGGATGACGAGACCGTCGACAGCCTGGGTAAGCGTTTTAAACCGTGTTCCCGGCAGAGATGGTCTGCGCTGCTCCCGTCATCATCAGCACGTGTTTGGTTGCAGGTCCTCTGGAGAAGGGTCAGGTCCGAAACGAAGCCCTGCGAGAGCTCCGGGTGGAGCTGAGCAAGAAACACAGCGCCGGGGAGCTGGACGGATTTGCGCTGTATCTGTAAATATCAGATTAGTTCTCAAATAGTGGGTTGTGGCCCAGAAACAGAGTGCAGGTCTGTCCTGATTGGTTTGTAGACTGAGTACGGAGTAAAATATATCTGAGAACCACTGGTTGTGAAAGAGCAGTGATCTTCTGGAAGATTTTGTCTGGGATGCACATCTATTCTTCAGTCTGGTTTTCACGAGAGCACCTGAAGATTTGATTTTTTGACACGCTGCACATAAAGTATAACTGGGTCAAAGACGTTAAGATGTCCGCATCAAAATACATTAGCAAAAGTGATTTTGTGTACATTGAAAGCACATTAAATGTAAGTGTCTACTTTTAAGGTTTCAAATAAGTTTTTGGAGGATAAAATGTCAGTATTTGGTTGAAATAATGTCATTCAGTGTAACACAATATTTATGTATAAATTCAAACAGCATGCTTATTCTGACGTGTTCATATTAAAATATTAGATTAGATTAGATTCAGCTTTGTCATTGCACATGTAAGGTACAAGGCAACAAAATGCAGTTAGCATCTAACCAGAAGTGCAATAAGCAGTAAGTACAGAATATACAGTGTCTGCAATATGACCAAAATATATAAAAGAATAAGTGAGCATATTAAATTCGATTGTGTTTTCAATGAGTAAAAAAAACTCTTACTGACAAATGGGCAAAACCTAGGATAGTGGCAATTTTAAAAAATGTAAAATTACAGCTAATTAGTATTTGGGGTTAAAGTAATTAGTCTTTTAATATGTCATAAATTGATTTTTGTTGTAAATATGCCTGACGAGATTGTTACACTGAAGGACATTTTAGTGGGTCTCTTCTGTAAATTAGGGAAAAAATGTATGATATTTATTTTTTGCTCAGAAAAACAAAAACAAAAGTGCAATTAAATTAAACAGAGAAAATGGTAATGAAATATGACAAGAACTCCGAGTCTAGACATTCTTGATAATGTCAGGTTACTTTGATAGAGAGGTATGTAATGAATTGAGCTGTTAAATTTAAGCACACGATTAGATAATACCATTTTAGCTCAAACAGTTACTGAGCAATGCTTCCGTTAGTTCAGTCTGTGGTGGAAAAAGGTTGCATTAGCAATTAAAGAAAAACATGCTCAGGTCAAAGTGTCTGAATCATTTTCGATCCCAAATCTTACTGGTAGTCCACTGTATGAAGATTTTTTTGTGTGTAATATGCCACAGTTTACTTTATTTTGCTCTCCTCACTTACATAGATGAACTATAGTGTCCTGCAGCCTCTAGTGAAAAAGTATCTGGAGTCTGAATAATGTTTGGTGCATGCATGTCCTCCTTCTCTGACACCAGTTACGGCGTGGTTCTGCGGAAGCTGGACTTGCTGAAGGAGGCGGTGGAGATCTTCGTGGCGGCGACACATGCTCTTCCTCTGCACTGGGGATCGTGGCTGGAGCTCTGCAATCTCATCACCAACATCGAGATGGTACGTCTGTTTCTGAAGCCCGCGGTGTGTGTTGTGATTCGTCGCATGTACGCTGAAACTGAGACCTGTGTGTGTGTGTGTGTGTCTCAGCTGAAGTCCCTGTCTCTGCCGGAGTGCTGGGTGAGGGATTTCTTCATGGCACACATGTTCACCGAGCTGCAGATGATCAAAGAGGCGCTGCAGAAGTACCAGAGCCTCATGGAAGCAGGCTTCGCCAAAAGCACATACATCATCTCCCAGATCGCCGTGGCTTACCATAACATACGAGGTGCGGGATATCTGCAGAAGATACGCAAACCTACATCAGGAAGTTCTTTTATGCTTTTACTGATTGTTCATACATTTGATCTTTTTATCTGAGGTTTTAAGACCATTAAAATGCTCTTATAATGTAATATTGCCTTAGGATTTTAATTTAATGAAATGCAGTTAAGTCCTGGTTTCACAGACAAGGCTTAGATTAAGACAAGATTAGGCCATTTAAGTTAATTTTTTTATTTATTTTTTTAAAGTGTGATTAGGGTTTACCTTACAGTGTGTGTAAAGTATGACATAGACGATAAAATCAGTCTGTGCAAAGCATTAATTTAGCACAGTAGCACACACGCGATACGGTTTTGCAATATGTGTGAGCATTTAATGACGTGTTTTTAGTTCAGAATTAATAACATGGGTCGAGTGTTTGAAATAACTTCCTTTTGTGATCTGGCATAGATTAAAGTCACAGAATGAGGCAGAAATCATACTATTATAGTGTTCTATACAGTTATAGAAGGCTAAGTTGATTAACATGCATTATATAAATTAGTACTGCAACAAATTATTATTTTGATAATCGATTAATCTAATGATTATTACAGTGATTAATCAGAACACTTTGATTATTCAGCTTTTGCAATTTAAAGAAAATATTGAGCTATATATTCCAGTAAATAAAGGTATTCACTTTAGCTTTTGGAAGTCATATTATGTAATCACAATTATACAATTAATTCTCCTCTTATTCACCATTTAATTAGCCATATGAAAAATATGAAACTGAATGCCAAACATCTCCTTCTGTAAGTCATACGGATAAGAAACAAAATAAAGATGAGCGATAAGACGTTTTGTTTTGGATGAACTATTCTATTCACAACATAATCTCTCTTAAAATCATATGATAATCAAAACCAAACTATCACTTTTCCCAGTAATAAAATATTTTATCATTAGCTAGCTCCACATTGGAGAGCTGCTTTATAATAGAAAATCAGGTTGTAATTCTAACTAAAAGCGACACTGACTCTGGTTTTTCATGTGAAATGCTGTAAAGCTGCTTGATTTAAAGGCTATCTATTGCATAAAGTACTATATAAATAAATGTGACGTGACTGGACTTTACTGGAGTACTGAACAAATGCCCACATTGCTGTAATCAGATGCTTTCTTAACTGCTGCTTTTTCACAGTGTTTTGTTGTTTATTGTTTTGATGTTTCATCCAGTAAAACGTCTCTATCTGCGCTTTATTCAGCTACATCATTTTTCTCCAGTGTCCAGCAGTTATTTTTTTCTCTTCAGTTGATGCATAAGATTTTCTGGCAAAAATGAAGAAATTACTGTCAGATTTGGGAGATTGCCTTATAATTAACAGCTCACCCTGTAGTTTTCTATATAATAATTATTTTATTTATTCTTAAATATTCTGTTTGTATATTGTAGTGAAACAGTGTTATTACGATAGTGATATTTTCTTATTTTGTTTGATGTTTTTTTTTTTTATATATTAATAATATTAGAACATTTAATGTCCTGTTTATTTATTGATAAGCTACAATAGTTGTGATTTTATGATGCAAGCTGCTTTCAGTTAAGACTCCTCAAACATGCATATTACTCTGGGCTTACGTGTATAAAAAAACAGGATGATGAAAAGGTGATTATCTTAATATTATCTGCTTCACTCTTTCTCCAGATATTGATCAAGCCTTATATCTGTTCAATGAACTCCGGGAACAGGATCCTTTCCGCATCGAGAACATGGACACCTTCTCCAACCTGCTTTATGTGCGGGTGAGAGCTGCTGGTGCTTTCTGAATGCATGTTATACATCTTACTGTGCATGTTTCTTTCATGAGTTTAAAATGTTTAATCAATGCTGTAACTCTTTCAGATCTTTCAGTAAAGATACGTTTGTTTTTCTGATGCTGTATGGACTTCTCCAGTCGTTTAGTCTGCTTAAACCCAGCCCTCTCTTATAATGAAGTGCATCCATGCATTGACTGTGTTTGTCTGCTGTCAGAGCATGAAGCCGGAGCTCAGCTACCTGGCACACAATCTGGTGGAGATCGATAAGTACCGAGTGGAGACGTGCTGCGTCATCGGTGAGGATGAGAAAGCAGTTTGACATGCGAGCTCTAAAAGATCTGTGGTTCATCACTCAACACGTCTGATTATTAACATCTGGGCCAGCTTTGGCTCACACTTGCTATCTTGTAAATGTACAGTACAGGTCAAAAGTTTGGAAACATTACTAAGTCTCTTCTGCTCATCAAGCCTGCATTTATTTGATCAAAAATACAGAAAAAAATGTAATATTGTGATATATTATTACAATTTAAAATAATTGTTTTTCAATTTATTATACTTTAAATTATCATTTATTTCTGGGATGCAAAGCTGAATTTTTAGGATCATTATCACATGATCCTTTAGAAATCATTCTAATATGATGATTCATTATCAAAGTTGGAAACAGTTCTGCTGCTTAATATTTTTTCAGAACATGTGATACTTTTTTAGGATACTTTTTCATTATTATATGAAAAAAAAAGAAGCTATGTTTTTAAAATATAAATATTTTAATGTAATATACACTACTGGTCAGTAATTTGGGGTCAGTATTTTTTTTTCTTTTCTTTCTTTTTTTAAATAAAATCAATACTACTTATTCAGCAAGGATGTGTTAAATTGATAAAAAGTGATAGTAAAGAAAATATATTATTAGAATATATGTTATTAGAATTTTTATTTTTATTTTGAATAAATGCAGTTATTTTTAACCTTTTATTCATCAAATATATTAGACAGCAGAACTGTTTCCAACACTCATAATAAATCAGAATATTAGAATGATTTCTAAATGATCATGTGATAGACTGGATGTTACCGCGTGACACTGAAGGCTGGAGTAATGATGCTGAAAATTCAGCTTTGCATCACAGGAATAAATTATTTTTTTTAAAGTATATTCAATAGAAAACTATTATTTTAAGTTGTAATAATATTTCACAGTATTACTGTTTTTTTTTCTGTATTTTTGATCAAATAAATGCAGGCTTGATGAGCAGAAGAAACTTCTTTCAAAAACATTAAAAATAGTAATGTTTCCAAACTTTTGACCTGTACTGTAACTTATTTTGTTTGCAAGAAAATCAATGTAATGTATTTTTGTTCCATAATATTTTTTGATTATTATTTAGAATCTTGAGGGGATTTTATGATACTATGCAATATTTATAAAATTTGTATTCTTTTTTTTTTTTCACGGTCATTTGCACTTAATTTTTTTTTCTTCCTTAGTATTTTGTCATTTGGTTTTCCAGAATAAATATCGAAAAATTCTTGAGTCAGGATGCATTTACTCGACAAGTTAAATTATCTAATTTAGTTAAAAAACAAGCAGAAAACATCTGCCAGTGGGCCAAGAAAAACAATCTTGTTTAGCCTTTGGATTTAAGATATTTTTCTTACCCCATTAGCAGATAATGTTGCTTGTAAATTAATCTTGATTCAAGAATTTTTAGATATTTATACTAGAAAACAAGACAGAAATACTAAGGAAGGAAAACCGTGTATAACTGAAGGTTGCAATATTTATAAAATTTTTATTCTTTTTTTTTTTTCAAGTTTATTTGCATTCTGACGAAGCAAAATTGAAAGCATGATGTTTTTTGTTCAGTTCTGACTAAAGAGGCCCAGAGGGTTCAGCAGGATTATAAAGTGGTTGTTAAAAGGATGTTATTGAATATCATTTTCCCATGCAAGTTAGCAGGTGTTTGACATATAGAACAGGTGTGAGAACAAAAACTAGAAAATCCAGTTTGTTGAGTAAACTGTAAAATAACGTATCTTAAAAATTATTTAATATCCTCTGAACAGCGTGTGTGTTGTGGTCCGCTCTCAGGTAACTACTACAGTCTGCGGTCTCAGCACGAGAAGGCCGCTCTGTATTTCCAGCGGGCTCTGAAGCTGAATCCACGCTGTCTGGGGGCCTGGACCCTCATGGGTCACGAGTACATGGAGATGAAGAACACCTCCGCTGCCATCCAGGCCTACAGGTATCCCGCTCAAAGACTCACATCATGATGACTTGCTCCTGTGTTTGCAGTGTAGCAATCAAATCAGTTCTGTGCTGCAGTCAGTCAGCATTATTGTGACGACAGGTTTTCAAATCATCACACTGGAAAGGTGTCTAAACTTTTGCACAGCCTGTTTATTCCAAACATCTCAGTACTGCTTCACTAAGACGTTTTGTCCAAATACATCACATTATCCCGTTTTTTGGAAGTAGAGTAATAGTTCTATTCATCAAGGATGCATTAAGTTGACAAAAAGTGACACTGAAGACCTTTCCATTGATAGATAAAATTCAAATAAACGCTGTTCTTCTGAACTTTCTGTTCATCTGTGAATCCTGAAAAATAAAATGTATCACGGTTTCCACAAAAATATTGAGCAGCACAACTGTGTTCAACATTGATGATAATCAGAAATGTTTCTTGAGCAGCAAATCATCATATTAGAATGATTTCTGAAGGTCATGTGACACTGAAGACTGGAGTAATGATGCTGAAAATACAGCTGCACATCATTTTAGATTGTAATATTACATTTATTACACAAATGCATAAAAGACTACAAATGTTAAAAAAAACAAAACAAAAAAAAACAAACTTATCTTTGATTGGTATGTATATGTCTGTGTTTTTTTGTAGCAATAGCCAACAATACATTGTATGGGTCAAAATTATACATTTCTCTTTTATGCCAAAAATCATTAGGATATTAAGTAAAGATCATGTTCCTTGAAGATATTTTGTAAATTTGCTACTGTAAATATATCAAAACTTAATTTTTGATTAGTAATATGCATTGCTAAGAACTTAATTTGAACAACTTTAAAGATGACTTTATTCCAGATTTTCAAATAGTTCAAATATCTCGACAACTAGATACAATTTTTTTTATTGCCAAATATTGTCCTATCCTAACTTTTTATATATATGAATTAAATAATAAATATGTTGAAATAAATAAATATAAACGTAATACTTGTTCTTGTCTGTTAGACATGCGATTGAAGTGAACAAGAGGGACTACAGAGCCTGGTACGGACTCGGACAGACCTACGAGATCCTCAAAATGCCCTTCTACTCGCTCTACTACTACAGAAAAGCTCATCAGCTGAGGTGAAGACGTCACCAGCGTCGTTCAGTGTGTGTTCCTCGGGATCTGCTGACTCACACTGTGTGTGTGTGTGTGTGTGTGTGTGTGTGATGGTTTCAGGCCCAATGACTCGCGAATGCTCGTCGCTCTCGGGGAATGTTACGAGAAACTGTCTCAGCAAGTGGAGGCCAAAAAGGTAAAGTGGTGACTCTTGATTTTCCTGCAGATAGTGTGTGTGTGTGTGTGTGTAGTAATGCTGCTAACGCTCTGCTCTGACGGCTTCAGTGTTACTGGAGGGCGTATTCGGTGGGCGATGTGGAGAGAATGGCTCTTCTGAAGCTGGCCAAGTGAGTGTTTTCCTCAGGAGTGTGTTTTGTGAGTGCTGATGATGCTTTTAGTGAAACCGTGTGTGTGTGTGTGTGTGTGTGTGTGTGTGTGTGTGTGTGTGTTTTCAGGCTTCACGAGCAGCTGAATGAATTTGATGACGCTGCACAATGCTACATCATCTACATCCAGGACATTTTCTCATGTGGTGTAAGTATCTGTATTTCAGTTGATAAATCTCACACACAGCAGTGTTTGACTTCCTTGTTCTAGTGAATGTTCTGAAGGAAGACTGACTCCCAGCTAACAATGTTTGCTTCCCAGAACCTTAGTTTTTTTGTTTGTAGAACATTAATTTGTTAGGGTTTGTTTTTTGTTAGCCGGGAAAGTTTTCTTAATGGAAATTGAACATTAGTTTTTGGTTTGTTTTAGCGTTCCCTTAACATTGTAATGTTTTCCTAACATCTTTACTCCGATATGATCTGTATGGACGCCGGATCAGTATTATAAAAACCATTAAACTGAATCAGATGATACCTTACATTCACAGAACATGTACATTTCTCAAGCATTCGTCGCACTGTACTGTTCTCCACTTTTTCTCTTAGTAACATAGTAAGTTTGATACATTACCTCTCACTCCAGGGTGTATATTAACAATTGTAAATAACAGAAGTAAGGTTATGGAGCTTATAATATGACAAATCTATTTGAATTTGTATTGTATCATTTTGAATGACTGACAAGTGGCATTTATCAAAACTGAATATTATGTGGCATTTAACGTAGTTCTGAATTAGATGTTTCAAAACTTGAACAATGAATATTGCAAATATCCAAGTTTTTAAAAACACAGCTTCAAGTTTTCAAGATGAAGAGGAAATTCAGAAAATTAAATTCAGTACGCAGAAATTCAGACGTTAAATGCCACATAATATTCAGTTTTGATAAATGACAATAATTCAAATTTATACAATATGAATTCAAATAGTTCTGTCATATTATAAGCTCCATACGAGGTCATAGTATTGTTTTTGTTGCTCGAAAGAACTAAATGTTCCTTCTTTATAAAGATCTTAAATTGTTAGTATACCCTTGTGTTTCCATTAAGAAAAAAAAAAGACTGTAATCCAGCAGAAAAAAACATGATTATTACAAATCGTAGAATCTGAATGCATGTCTGGAGTTTTCAAATGTGCCTTAATTTGTTTCCATATTTTATTTGAATTAGAGATGACTATATTTCCAGTAATATTTTTTAAAATCTATTTTAATGGGACTATTAATGAAGTGATATTCTAAGGAATTTGCTCGATTGCTAAGCATTCTGGTTGGTCACCTGACTCTTAAACACATCTTCCTCCTCCACGCCAAAGCATTTAAATCAGCCGCCCGATAATAAAATGTGAAATTGGGAAGACGTGTGTGATCTGCTGAGTAAAGGTGTGTGTGTGTGTGTGTCTCAGGAGCAGCTGGAGCACGCGGAGGTCAGCACTGCTCTCAGGTATCTAGGTCAGTACTACTTCAAGAACAAGCTGTACGACGAGGCGTCTCTCTGCGCTCAGCGCTGCTGCGACTATAACGACGTGAGTTCCTCTTCAGCAGCCCACTCACAACTCAGGGATGCAAACTTGTCACCTTTCGGAAAAATGTTAATTTTAAGTCCGAAACAGGTCATGTGAGTGATTCGTGCAGATCTGCTAAGTTCTTAAAATTCTCGTTATACTAGAGGTTAGGGCTGCACGATGTGTCGTTTAAGCATCGATATCGCGATGTACGAATCCACGATAGTCACATCGCAGGATGTGTGATGTAGGCTGTGGTAGTTGATCCGTTATTCATTAACCGTACGGGCCAGCTGCTCCCCGGCTCTTGACGAATGTGATTCGCGGATTAATTGCACAGCTTAAACATAATAGAGTGAAAGTTTATCATTTGCATGTGTTTTTAAGTCCTGTCAGTTTAACAGGACTTAAAGAACGAGCAGAGAGAGAGAGAGCCCCGGGCATATTAATCAAAATCAATTGACACGATGGTGTCGAGAAAAAAAAAAAAAACTATCCAGTGATGAAATGTTTTCTGTGTCTTGTGCGATATTCTGAACTGCCGAGATAATTACACAATGTGTGCCGTACACGTCTGGTTCGCGAACTAATGATTCCTTTGAACCGATTCAATTTAATGAATGGTTTAAACAACTGACCTGTCCAACACTGAACTCACGAGACGTCTGAATTGGTGTATAAAAAAAAAAACTGTAACACTTAACAATAATGTTCTATTTATTAAACTATTTAACTACATTATTTAACATTTACTATTACTAAACTGCACTTCTACAACATTGTTAATTTCAACTTTTAGGCTATAGCCTTCATTGTTGAAATCAAAAGTTGTACAGTATTTGTTAACATAGTTAATGCACTGTGAAGTAACATTACCAAACAATGAACAGCTGTGTTTTTTATATAACTAAGATAAACAAAGATTAATAAATATAGTAACAAAAGTATTGCTCGTGGTAAGTTCATGTTAGTTAATATGTTAACAATTCAAACCATATCCTAAAGTTACAAACAAATAATTTACTCTAATTTAAATAATACTCTGATGTTTAAACCATTTAAAATGAGAATGTAAGTGTGCTCACCCCATTTTTGTTTGTAAGAAAAAAATTGATTAGATTTCATATCGCAATATATATCGCAGAAAAATAAAATATCGCAATGTTATTTTTTCCCAATATCGTGCAGCCCTACTAGAGGTCAACCGATTAATCTGCTGAGTAATCGGTACCGATATATCGGCCAGTGTAGTTCAGTCTAGCTATCGGTAGTTTTTACAGGACCTGTAGTACTAACTCAGTTCTGTTCCCGCTCAAATGCAAGTGCTTTCAAACCGGGTTGCCAGGTCTGTGTAACAGCTGTGTAGTCTAATCGGGTTTCAGGGTAAATTGGCTATCAAAATTGCTCCAAAATCATGTTCCGGTGGACTCAAAGCCTCTTTCCAGGATGTTCCACATCGAGTGGAACTGTGTTCCTGGGGCGAGGAGTTCTGACTCAAACGGTGGACTAAACAACAACCAGCAGGAACAGTATAGAAGCAGCCCAAGTGTGTATTTGTGTGTGTGTGTGTGCGCGCTCCGGTTTCAAATTACAGAAGCAAAAGTTTCTATTTATGCTTTTTTTTTTTTTTGCTGAGTTGTTGAGTATTACAGCCAATCACAGGCATCTCTGTGGACAGCATTGACCAATCAGAGGGGTTTACTGTAGCTAACTCAGAATCACTTTGTTCCGCTCCTCATGAGTTTGCATCTCGGAGAACTAAAACAGATGACAGGAAGCCTTACTGCATATGAAATATTATTTCTGATCAACACTAACTAGATCTAGTAGAATTAGCAGAATAACATGTTTTTAGCATATGGTTGAAGGTTGCTAACATCCAGCATGCTGTTGGAACCGTTTAAACATTTAGCTTAGTGTTGCTAGCATGTTTTAACATTTTTTTTTTTTTTAGAAGCTTATAGTATGCTGCTAGCATGTTTTAATATTGCTAGAATGTTTAAGCGCTTGGCTAGAATAATTACACGTGCTGCTAGCATGTTTTAACATTGTTACTCATGCTAGCGTAATTTTAGGATGTACGTAGATGTCAGCATGTTTTAGTATTTTTCTAAAAGTTGATGTACATTAACTTTTTTTTTTTTTAACACCGTTAGCATTTGGTTAACATGTAGCTAGCATGTTTTAATATCAAGTTGTTGACATTTTACTAAGTTTGAACATGTTTTAGGCAGGTTTTAACATTTTTCTACAAGTTGATGGAATGTAAACATATAAAGACATTGTTAGCATTATTTAGCATGTTTTAATATCATTAGCATATTTCAGGGTGTTTTTAGATGTTAAGATGTTTTCGATTGTGTTGTAAACATGTTTAAGCACGTCTTTAACAGGTTTTTAACATGTTAGCATAGTTTAACCTTTTTTGTAACCATTGCTGGTATACCTTCGTTGTTAAATAATGTTAGTGTATTTTAGGATGTTAGCATGTTTTTTTTTTTTTTTTAAGTTGATAACACTATCACGTTATTAGCAGGTGTTTACATGTTTTTACATTTTATAAATTGATAGAATGTTATCATGATAAAGTTAGTATGTTTTTATATATATACAGTACAGGTCAAAAGTTTGGAAACATTACTATTTTTTATGTTTTTGAAAAAAAGTCTCTTCTGGTCATCAAGCCTGCATTTATTTGATCAAAAATACAGAAAAAAACAGTAATATTGTGAAATATTATTACAACTTAAAATAATAGTTTTCTATTTGAATATACTTTAAAAAAATAATTTATTCCTGTGATGCAAAGCTGAATTTTCAGCATCATTACTCCAGCCTTCAGTGTCACATGTAACATCCAGTCTATCACATGATCATTTACTGTAGAAATCATTCTAATATTCTGATTTATTATGAGTGTTGGAAACAGTTCTGCTGTCTAATATATTTGATGAATAAAAGCTTAAAAAGAACTGCATTTATTCAAAATAAAAATAAAAACTCTAATAATATATATTCTAATAATATATTTTCTTTACTATCACTTTTTATCAATTTAACACATCCTTGCTGAATAAAAGTATTGATTTTATTTTTTAAAAAAAAGAAAGAAAAAAAAAAAATTACTGACCCCAAATTACTGACCAGTAGTGCATATTGTTATTACAAAATATTTATATTTTAAAAACATAGCTTTTTTTTTACTTTTTATTCATCAAAGTATCCTAAAAAAGTATCACATGTTCTGAAAAAATATTAAGCAGCAGAGCTGTTTCCAACTTTGATAATGAATCATCATATTAGAATGATTTCTAAAGGATCATGTGATAATGATCCTAAAAATTCAGCTTTGCATCACAGAAATAAATGATAATTTAAAGTATAATACATTAAAAAACAATTATTTTAAATTGTAATAATATATCACAATATTACATTTTTTTTTTCTGTATTTTTGATCAAATAAATGCAGGCTTGATGAGCAGAAGAACCTTCTTTCAAAAACATTAAAAATAGTAATGTTTCCAAACTTTTGACCTGTACTGTATATTTTTTTTAAGAAGTTGGTAGTACAGATGGCTTGTGTGTGTGTGTGTGTGTGTGTGTGTGTGTGTGTGTGTGTGTGTGTAGATTTGAACTTGTCACTAGTTTTAGTGGTGGATCAGAAGCAACATGATTAGAATCCGTAAACTACAGCAAAGACTACCTGCAGCCACATTTGGAGAAAAATCATAGTTTTAATAAATGCCTGTTTATTTCCTCTGCATCATGGAACAAAGGGGCAAGTGTAATAATTAGTGGTGTAACCTGTGGAACTGGTTTGCTAATTATTGTATTTCAGGCTCGAGAGGAAGGCAAGGCTTTGTTGAGGCAGATCTCTGCGGTGCGAGAGCAAGGAGAGCCTTCCTCCACAGACCTGAGCGTGCCCTGCGTCTTCAACCCGCTGTCTAACAACACCACACCCGTCAGGAGAGTGTCTCCACTCGACCTGTCCTCCGTCACACCCTGACACACCTCTCTACACACACTGTAAATAACTGTTTGTACAGACAACGCTGCCTGTTATAACAAATAAACTGATCAAACATTGACAGTTGAGTGTTTCATTAAAAAACACACCCATATCACAGTGGAAAGACATCCAAAAAGGGCCAGACAAACATCTCTAACCACAGAAACTTTCCCAAACGCGTGCAGAACGTGCAAAAGAGGAGCCAAAGCAAGAATGTAGTGCTAAAATCTGCATTTGGCTACTTACAAACATGACAAAGAAAAAGACTTGCACGTGTATTTGGTAACAACACTGAATTCTTCGACTCGTTTTGAAACAGAAAGCAGCAACCATTAAAGAGTTTGATGAATTAGTCATGTTCGGCGTTACACATTACATTCTTGGAAGACAAATGGAATGTAGGTTACTATTTGGAATCATGCTTCTACATTTTGATTTGGTTTGCATAATATACAAAAAAATTAAAAACGCATGTGAAGGAAAACAAACCGGGTAATAGCCTTTGCTCTTCAAATGTCAGTATCACAATAGAAACCCTTGAACACAATAAAAAAAACTCCCATCGAAATAAGGCACGTTTGCACTTGATTATATTGATCCTACAAACACAGAGCGAGGAGAGGAGAGGAGAGGCCAGAGGGAAACCACTAATTCACTTCTTATGAAATCACACGGATTAGATGAGAAAACCAGCTCAACAACATCAAGAAGAGGATTTAGATTACAACGGACAGCCTGTTCAGCGGAAGCATCGTTCTCATGCCATCAGAGGATTTTGTTAGTGTTCGGTCTGAATCAGTGTGGAAGGGGTTAAAGAGAGAATACAGGAAGAGACAGAGGAAGAGTTGAACATCAGTAAACCTTACTTTCTTTTTATAACACAAGGGAGGATTCAGAGCTAGCTGTGCATTAAACAATTTTAAGAGCAAAGAGCCACCTGACACATTAAAATCATTTAATGCACAGCTAACCGTGGATTATCACAGTTATACCATGGTCACTTGTCAGCACTGATAGTGATGTTTACAGTGAAACATGTCCGGAAGCGCTAACATTCTTCACACTTCAAAGCACACAGAGATGAAATAGTGCCGTGAGGTCACGTTTATATGAATCATAGCATTTATTTGAGATTACATTATAATCCAGATTGAGAGAGAAAGAGAGTTGTGTGTGAATTACCACATCTCTCTACAAACAATGAAGCTGAGTTTAGTTCCTTGAACTCCTCCATCCGCAGCTGCTTCAGGTTCTACAGCACACACAGTATGTGCAGGAAACAAGCTCATTACTGGAGATCATGTCCTCTGACTCTGTGCCGTCAGCGCCCCCTGGAGGATCACACACACACTGACATTTCCATCCAGTCAGGGAAGACCTTTTTAAGCAAAGAAAACTTAAGGAACACTACGTCTTGTATTAGCAGACAGCATTTGAAATCGTTCCAACCAATCACCATTACTTCATTTTACAAACAATAGCACCAGGTTTGAAAACACTAGAATATCGATCTGACTGTTCCTGCAGCTTCTGATCACACACTGCACAAGTGATGCTCTTCATCAGTATTTCTGTCTTGTTTTCCAGAAATCGACAGAAGAAAACTCAATAGATAAATCATGTTCTCTGTTGAAAACTGATCAAAATAAAGTGAGTTTATGATTAAAACAAAATCAATATCTGCTAATGGTCTCTGAAAAACCAGCTTAAATCCAAGGCAAAACAAGTTTTCACTCCTGTTTTGAAGGATGTTTATTTTTGTTTTCATCTTATGGTATCTCCAATAAAACTGTATTGGAAAAGATGACATAAGTACTGAAGAACTTCTGCAACATTTAAAGCCAGGACTTTATGCCTTGATTTTTTTTTTTTAGGCATTAGTCTGTGGAACACTTTTTAAGACTCACAGATATCCTACAATATTATATTGGTAGCACTTTATTTTACAGTCCTGTTCCTCATGTACATACTATGTACTTATTATAGTAATTACAATAACTATGTAATACCTAGGTACTAACCCTGAACCTACCCCTAAACCTAATCCTACCCCATGTAGTTACCTTGTATTACCAGAGCTTTCTTAGATAAATACACCGTAAGTACACTATAAGTACATGTAAGTACACGTACTGTAAAAATAAAGTGCAACCATTATATTTATAAATTCACATTAGCCTAAAAATAAATTAAATAATCTTTTGGTCGTGTCATAAATCACTTACTACTGAAGATGTTTTCGAACAGCTTTTCTGAAATAAGTGACACTATCTGCAATCATTTCAATCATTGTTAGTTATTGCCCTTAGTAAGGCAAGGCAAGTTTATTTATATAGCACATTTCGTACACAATGGTAATTTAAAGTGCTTTACATAAAAGAAAGTAAAATGACATAAAACAAGGAATTTTAAAACTTTTTAAAAAATTGTTGAAACATTGATTTAAAATTAATTTAAAACTGTTAAAAATAGAAAATGATTTTACATAAAATACAGTGCAATCAGTTCAGACATCACACAGTGCTCATTCAATAAATGCACAACTAAACAGATGAGTTTTGAGTCTAGATTTAAATGTGACTAATGTTTTAGCACATCTGATCTCTTCTGGAAGCTGATTCCAGCTGCGTGTGGCATAATAACTAAAATCAGACTCCCCTTGTTTTGTGTGAACCCTTGGTATTTCTAACTGACTCGATCCTAATGATCTGAGTGCTCTGTTAGGTTTATATTCAGTGATCATATCTGCAATGTATTTAGGTCCTAGGTCACTGAGTGATTTATAAACGAGTAAAAGTACTATAAAATAAATCCTAAATGTAACTGGAAGCCAGTGTAAGGACCTTAGGACAGGTGTGTTATGCTCAGATTTTCTGGTTCTAGTCAGAATCCTGGCAGCAGTGTTCTGGATGAGCTGCAGCTGTCTAATGGTCTTCTTGTGAAGGACGGTGAGGAGACCATTACAGTAGTCCACCCTGCTGGTGATAAAGGCACGAACAAGTTTCTCCAAGTCTTGACTGGAAACAAAAAGGACGGTGTTAATTCTTGCAATGATTTTTTTTAGACTATGATAGGATCACAACAAGAATTCCTGCTGATTTAGTTACTGTTTTGACATGACTACTGAAACTAAGGTCTGTCTCCAGGATCACACCAAGATTCCTGACTTGATTTTTAGTTGTTTGACCCCTAGAGTGAATTGAATTGAACTGAATTTATTAGACAGTAACAGAAATAAATGCATGTTATATCATCAATAACATTCACCTTAACTTTTGAGTTAAAGGAATCCAGAAGAAGAATCATCAACAGAGTCTGCAGAGAATGCTTGGTGTTTGGTGTTAGATATAGCCTCCATAAACCGAACACTAGTGTTCTCGTTAATGCATCTCCTTCTGACAGAGACAGATCTAGATTCAGTGGTAGCAGAGATCAATATATCAAAGAAAATACAGAAGTGATCAGATAGCGCTATGACCTTAATAACAATGGATGAAATGTTTAGACCCCTACTGATGATTAAATCTAGAGTGCGTCCACCTTTGTGTGTGGGTCCATGCACATGCTGAATCAGGTCAAAAAAGTGTGTTATCATTTCTTTTGTAGTTTTGTTTTCTGCATTATCTATGTGAACATTAAAATCCCCTGCAATAGCAAAACAGTCAAACTCTGAGGAAATCATTGATAACATTTCTGTGACCTCTTCAACAAAGGCTGGAGAGTTTTTGGAGGCCTGTAAATAATGATAAACAGAATGCGTGGAGCACCTTTCAGCACAATCCCTAGATATTCAAAAGACGAGTACTGACCAAATGACACTTGCTTGCATTGATAGACATCTTTAAATAGAGCAGCTACACCTCCACCTCTCCTAACAGTCCTGCCGACACTCATGTAAGTAAAGTTAGGAGGGGCTGCTTCATTGAGGACTGTTGCACTGCAGCTGTCTTCTAGCCATGTTTCATTTAGAAACATAAAATCCAGATTGTTTGTGGTTATTAAGTCATTGATTAGAAATGATTTATTTTTTAGTGAGCGAATGTTTAAAAATGCTAACTTGATGGCAGAGCTTTGTGTCTTTACAGCAATTTTAGTTTGATGCATAATAGGCCGCAGATTAGATGAGTTTGCCCTTCGGCTTGAAAAGGCCTTAGACTTTCTGTCACGTGATAAAACTGAAATAGAGAAAGCTACAGGCACACTGGGTTCTCGCTTGTTCTGTAAACATTTGTGAATGTTGCTGCTGTTATAGCTGGGACCCGACACATATCACTGAGAGCTGCTATCAGTTGTTTTTGGTTCACCTACAGCAGATGGAGGGTTTGGGCCCTGGCGTTGTGGCAGCGGTCAGAGAGCTCTCACAGGAGCAGGGCCCACAGGCTATTGTGGTTGGGGGGCCCGCAGTTTTTTTGTTGATATCTGCGGGCTTGCAGCAAATGAGTGTGAGAGTTTGGTCCCAGCATACACCAATTCCTCCAACTTCTGTGAGAAGCACAGAAGTGGAGATGCTGGAGAGAGGGATAATGTGTCCGTTGAGAGGGGCTGTGTCTCTGGTGTTTCCTGTGGCTGTGATATGTTGTCTTGGCTTCCCCGGCTTTCTTCCAGAAAGTCATCCTTGAGTGCTGAGTCTTGTAGCTGTTTTGATACATCACAGTCTGTCTGTGAGGAGCTCTGTGGGCAGGGCTCAGCCGGGATAGTGTCCATCAGCAGTGCTTGTTGTGGCTGGATGGTGTTATCAGTGTCCTTGTGGGATATGTCAACCACATGATGACTCGGACCTGGTGTGTGTGTGCTGAATGGATTGACACACTCTGCTGAAGGATGGCGGAGGGAGAAGTAGATATTGTCCTTAAGCACTCTAGCTCCAAGTTTGTTTGGGTGGAGGCCATCCGGTTTAAACAGTTGTAAAGATTGAAGTTTGTCGAAGAAATTCACTCCTTTTATATTGCAAGATCTTTGTAGCCATGTGTTCAGCCGAAGCAACCATAAAAACATATTTGTTCCCCTTGCTGGGAGTGGTCCACTGATGAACGACTGAACTTTGAGTCTTCAAAGTGTTTCAAAGAGTTCACTGAAGTCCTTCTTAAGGAGTTCTGACTGTTCTTTCCGAGTATCATTCTTCCCCACATGGATGATGATTCGATTTGCAGTCTTGTGCTTCATCAGAATGTTCTGAAGTTCCTTGTTCACATCAGAGTCCGTTGCTTGAGGAAGGCAGCATGCTGTTGTAGTCCTGCTACTGATGTTTCTGATAATAGAGTAATAATCTAGCAGAGTCCTGGGCTCGGCTGCGCTCTGAGCTGAATGCCGCTGTCTGCTCGACCTTGAGCACCTGTTAGTAGCAGTGTTAGCTGCTGGCTGATCAGCTCCATATTTAACCACATTTGGGGATTCCTCACCCGCATTCATTAATGCTTCAAATCTGTTCTCAAGATGTATAGGGGGTGGTAGAATACCAGTATTCACAAGCCTTGTCATAGTCGAATCTGGGGAACAGGATGCTACGGCAGCAATACGAGAAACTCGTGACAGTCTGATGTCTCGTGTTCCTTTGGGTCTCGCTCCCTGTTTGTGCCATCGATTAGTAGTGTGGCGATCAGTTTCGTCTTGTTCCTCTACACTTGGTATAAACTGTTGAGATTCAGAAGATTCTTGGGACTCACCG